>NC_028643.1:78440855-78453776 GCF_001406875.1 Solanum pennellii | reverse complement strand
TATATATATATATATATATGTTTCGTGAGTTAAATTACATTATTACTCGATCATGTAATCTGACTCCATTTAATTAAGATACACATATATGTATTTAATAAAGTAAAACACTTACATTAATTATGTATTTGCTTTTGAAAACTGTGTTTTTGGTCATGTTTTTCAAGAGCAATTATTAAACTACTTTATTTTACCTATTTTTAATTGTCATATTACACTTTTTTAAAAGTTAGTTTGATTAATTTTTAAAGTTAAATTAAATTACATTAATTTAATACTTTTATACAAAAAAGTTAAATATTAAAAAACCATACGAAAACTAGTACTCTAATTTTCAATATTTTGCATATCAATATGATGAGAAAATACATCGTAAAATGTTAGTCAAAATTATTACTCCCTCCGTCCACTTTTTTTTTTATCATATTGTGTTTTTCGAAAGTTAATTTGACTAAAAGTAAAAGTTATATATTATGTTAATTCAATATTTTCTTTTATGTTCAACCAAATTTGAAAAGGTGTCAATATAATCACTAAATTATATACACCAAATTCAGATGCTAATTTCATTTAGTAGGATAAGTTACAAACAAGTAAATCAACTTTATTTTATTACATAAAGCTTTCTTGAATTAAATTACAACATGGTTTTTCGATCGGGATTAGCCAACAATTTATCTTCCCTGTGTGGATTTACAAGCTATTACACGGAAAGTGATTTACCTAACGAACACTAGAAGAGTAGCAGCTGCAATTCTCGTCATAAAAAAAAATCAAAATAATTCCACGAGTAGGGTCTAATAAAGGTAAGATATACACTCGAGTATACAATTATAAGAGTCATAAGATGGATAAAATAATTACAGATATCAAATTTAGATCAATAATGATTACATTAGTTCCAAGAATAGATTAAGAAAGAAATTAGAGCTTTAAAACTTTAGACTTAATACCAAAAAATGGGTTTAGCAATTTCAGTTTTCTAATCAATAACCAGACTGAGTGTATTAACTATCAAAATTCACCCAGTCTCCACATATTAACATTTTTTTTTCCTCAGGGTGTTTGCTACAAAAATATTTACAATAGTTTCTGTATAGACCTGAAGATCACCTTACATTAATTACAGCTCTGGGTTTTCTACCGTTGGATCGTTTTCGCGATGGAATTACGCCATTAAGACATTCATATTTCCTTTTGAATGAGCCATTACTTAGATCCCCATCATAGCTTCTGTCGAACTTGACGATGTTTGTTACAATGGCATGTACTATGACTTCACTTTTAGGAACCATAATGAACTTTTTCTCAATAACTGATGTCTGTCCACAGCTAGGATCCGTGAGGGCGCTTTCTCTTAGATTCTGTAAGATGGAGTCTTTATCATCTTTGAACACGTCTGCTGAAATCTGCGAAGATAGAATCAAACATTATAATCACCCCTCGGGACAATCAGTACAACAACATACCCAGTGTAATCCCACAATAGGTCTAAGGGGAGTGGGCTGTATGCAGACCTCACAGAGACTGTTTACAATAAGACCCTCAACTTGAGAAAAGAATTCTAAAAACATGCAGAGACCAGTCACACAACATAATGATAAGCTAAAAGACAAATTATCTGACAGAGATCAGTTGCAGGATCCTTTTATCGAAAATGATCTGATTGATTGTTCTTGTGATGCCCACAACGTAGAGGGATGATGTGGGCTATGGGTAAATTGTTGACTCAAAAGCGTTCGGGTCAAGTCCTACCAAAGTGCGGGTCTCTTCTTTTCTAACTGTACCAATACAACGTCTTGCATGTTAATCAATCATTTGCTCCATCAATGAGCATTGCCCAGCATAATGGAGTCTCGCCTCTATATAGGTGATCAAACAGTCACCGGCTAAGAGAAGAATATTACCCAGCAAAGGACCTCAGAAGTGAAGAATGCCTTTAAACACAATCGACCATCTTATTCTTGGTAGCATGGCAGTAATCTAATCTATGCCACACAAACGAACATGCTGGCATGAAAAACCAACATAGGAAATATTTTTACCAAATAGTGCTGAAATAGTTTCTAGCCTCTCAGCAAATTTACCAAGAGGTATACCAATTATAGTAGAAAAACCATGATGGCAAGGCCCAAGCAAAAGGAAAATGACAGTGGGACATAAAACAATGTCTAGAACATTGAGCTCTCTAGAAGATCTACACTCAATATTATAGAAGTTTGAACAAGCATGGTAGTTATCAATTTATCATCTTTCAGTTTCCACAAGGACAGTGGATGCTAGCATAGAATTGGCTAGGTGTCTTCTATCAATAAAAAATGAATATAGAAGCCATAAAAGTGTAATTTTCTATGCATTTATCTGAATAAAGTATTAGAACAATGTGGCCAGAGATTAACCAAATCAGTGATAATTCAAATGGAAAAGAAAATGTCTTCTCACCTTAAAATCAATAGGAATCATGATTTCAGCCGATGAGCACTTGCAACCATCACTGAAGTTCAATTTCATCATAATGTTAAAAGGATTTGTACTCTTAACTGTCCGCCTGACAAGGAATAGGAGTTGAATAAGAATGTCTCAAATTTGAGAGAGCTTATAACTTCAGTGAACACATGAAATAAACCCTCACCAATAACTAATAGGGAAAACTAGCATATACCGCTGAGATAAATTCAAAATTTTGAATTAAGAAAATCATGGGTAAGATTTCACCTTTACTTAGCTACGATTTTTTCCTTATCAATGACTTCGAGTTTAGCATACTGACTTTTTACATCAACTATAGTCTTCTTTTCTTTTCCTTTTTGGGCTGGAAAATGGAAACTGTTAAAATGATATTACCTCTCATTGTCCTTTTCTCATTTTATTAGGTGTCCAATTTATATTTCTTTATTTTTCCATTTAAGTAGGTTAGATTATGATTAGGGTAATGATATGCAAACAAGAGAGGAAAACATAAATGATTGTTAAAATTATTTTTTGGATGCTACAGTTTCGTTGACAATGAAAACATCTTTCTTTTCAAATATATCCATAAGCTGGAAAATGTGTGATCAAGATTGTCGGATAATCTAAACATCCTTTTCTACGTGATATTTTGATGAATCAATTAGAAAATCTTGAATTACTAATACAAGAGCAAAATATTTTGAATATAAGGGAGCAACTATGCCAGAGGAAAATGTATTACAAAGACTGAACAAGATTATATTTCACATTCAACATAGCAAGCTTCAAGTTATAAAACTACCTTTTCAGATAAAGAGGTTGTTTATCCAGGACAGCCGCTTTCATATTTTGACTTTCTGAAAAAGAAACCTACAGTTCCATTTCAAAAGCAGCAAAGCTGTTACCATAATAGATCCAGAATGTTTATGAAGGCTAAGGACTAGTACTGATGACAATAATTTACTGAAGGAAAAGAAATACAGGATATTTCACTGTTTTGCAAATGAGACAAGTAACGAGCATCGTAACAAAATCTTCCATTAGCATAGTTTTTTTGTAGCAACAGGATCTCACAGTCAACTCCTTTGTATTTTTTGTTCCTTATGCATCTTCTTGATGCCTTCTTAATGATAACATGTTACTTCATCCCAAAAAGAAAAGGTCAAAAAGGTCTAAGCTACTCACAGTCAGCACAAAAAGTAAATGCTTCACTCAATCGACAGAAAAAACTGAGGTAAGTTGAAGTAGCATCAACATTTTTACAGTAGGACTATTCACACTCCCTTTTACTTGCCACGTCCCTGCTCACATTTTTAGAGCCCATTTATCATTGTCATACGGGGGTATGTTGTTGTTATCATTGTCATCTCTTGGCTCATATGGTACCACAACAGATTCCGAAAGCCTTGGATCTGCATACCTCAAACAAGAGATACACAGGATAGGTGAACAGAGCCATAGGTCCTCAAAAGAGGCAAGATCTAACCTACGAATTCGGTGTTACTTTAGGAAGAGGCTCCAAAAGGAAGGTCATAATGTTCTGATTTGCTGCAAGCGTACAGAGCCATTTCCCCAAGTCCTAAAGTGATGGATCATTTTATTTCAATCAAGTCTACATAACTAATCAAACATATTTAAGGAATAACTCATAAAGGTCATGGTTTATCAGTGGATAATGCTGACTCTGCCAGTGATTATGCAATTGATGCACCCGCTGCTAGCTATTGATTCCATGCTTACTTTTTTTCTATTTAATAACCGTGATTCCTGGCAGAAAAAAGAAGGGAGGACGAGGCAAGGCATGCCACAAAATTTTTCCTTCACTTCTTCATTAAGAGGTGCAATAATGTAAGTGTGTGTGGGGGTTGGGGGTGGCTGTGAGAGGAGAGGAAGACACTGAGCCTCCACAGTACTTATATTCTATAAGAACATACATGTGTATTCATCATAATCAGCAGAATCTGCAGACACAGCTATAAACATTAACTCACCTCTACAGATTTGATAAAAGGCAATGGTGCTCTATTTCCATGGACGCTTGCCACTGCAAGGCTCCAATTTACATATTTTTCATCTGCAAAACAAGTAAATTGGATAGATCAAAAGACATATTCAATGAATGACCCACTCAAAAGAGGACCAGATTAATTGTAACTTGCTTTGTGCACATTCACACAAACTGAGATTGCTTGCAAAATAACAGTACAAGTGAAACTGTCTTTTGATCTTGAGGACTTCAAAATACCAAATGGACAGTTCAATGAAACGTAGATAGGCACAAATTCAGGTTAGTTACCAAGACTTGAGGCTTGAGTAAAAATGGTCTGGAGAAGATCAATTCTAATAAAAGGTGGGATTCGCAGACTGAGGAATTCCATGACTCCTGTGATTACCTGTTCATAACTATATTGGTAAACATTCTGGAAACAGGATCAATCAAAAGTACAAATCTTTTTTCAGACCAAGTACCATAAGAAATATATATGAACATGTGAATTTGCACATAGGTCTGATAGCTAAATTTGCATGTAATCAAATGGGAGCCATTAGACATGCCTAAACAAAACCATTTGTAAGTCACTTCAAGGACATTTGAGGTTGAGGGAGAGAGGGGAGGGAAGGAAGGGGGGGCTTGTGATGCCCTAAGCACCTGGTTAACGAATAAACATTGACTTTGAACTAAAGAGTTAGCACCTACTAAGTCCAAGTCGTCAGATGAAGGTTATATATTTCAATTAGCAATTCCACATGTGAAACCTCACCAAGCAATAGTTTAATGTTTACTATTCAGAATCTACGAACCATGATAACAACTTTCAGTAGCATAGAGGTACAACAACAAAAATATGTTACCTTGTCTACAAGACCATGAATCAGTAGGCTTGCTTTCTTGTCCTTGGGAGTTTTCTGCAAAATAATGGACGAGGATATAAGAGCTAAGTAACAGATGAACTCCTATTAATCCAACAAATTTTCCATCGATGATCGGCAGAGAATATTCAAGTAGAGTCACTGCCAAGGTCAGAGCAAGAAATATTCACCTATCTTTAACATTTTGATATGAAACTTGTGAAATTTTCATCCTCGGGATAATTAAAGCTTTACTTTCTAATTCCCTCGGAGATCCTCTTATATTTGACCTAGTAGAAAATTCAAAATTAAGCATCTACAGAGACTGAAAGCCTTTATCTCCTTTTATTTTTTGGCTCTGATAAGCAGGGCCTGAATCATTTATCATGCCAAAATACAGCAGACTAATCAGCTAGGAGTCCCATATGTGCATTGTAAGGAAAATGATAGCTTTGCCTGAATGATTTAGTGATTGAGAAATAACTGCAATTATTTGAGAACAGAAAGTAATATTTGTTGTTTTTGATTATAACATGGCAGTACACTAAAAACAGTTAAATCTTAAATGACAAAGCAAAGCAAAATAATTTTGGTTTGGGGGGAGGGGGTTTGATTATGAGGCTCTGATGCAATTTCTATCATCAAAACTAGGGTCAATGGAAATATGGGAAATGTGTTTGCTGATGTTACATTTGGCCCAATGAATAATATACCTGAAGATTAACTATTACAATCTTTCCACCGCCCTTGAGTGATTTTAGAGGCAAATTACAGGCAGGGGTGATCTGCAAACTGCAAGAGTAGAACAAGTCATGTTATCTCCTGACATGATTAAGGGCGAAGAATGACGGAAGTAAATAGTTTAACAGTTTAGAGTCAACAAACACTGTAAGAACTCATTTAGCATCATGCATCAGAATTCCAGATTACGAAGGTAGTCAAATAGTTAGTTAGCTTTACCTTGTCCCTAGACATAACACAACATCAGCCATTTTGCAGTGTCTCTCAGCTGGATTCATCTCCTTTGGAGGTAGAGCATCCTGAGGAGAAAAACAGGAGGGGAGTGGATGAGGTCAACAACAGAGTGATACGTGGAATCATATTTTAGCCATCAAAAACCTTTGATGCGTTGGCCGAAGTAGCAGATAACGAAAAAAAAAACATTGAAACTATTACAACTTTTTCTTAAATCATTGGATGCTCATTAGGGTACAACCTGTCAAACTTCTGTCTTTATCTTTAACTGTCACTACTAAAGGGCCATGGAATGTAACTGTGCAACTATAAAGAGAAGCCCAGATCCTTCATCCTAGGACTTTGTTATTAAACAAAAAGCTGTTTATGGTTACCTCCCAGTCAAGAACTGTGTCTTTAAGTCTTACACCACAGCCCACCTTGGAACAACGCCGTGCAGTTTCCTTCAACCCAATAGTTTCTATTTCAAAATCCCTCATATACCTTCATGGATCAATTCACAAAAATAGACTTATAAGCAATCACCATAATGTTACCAGAAAACTACATACAATAAAAAAAATTTGAGTGAATATACATGAATGTGGGAACATGCATAGTAGCAGAGGATAGCATGCTGCATAAAAAGACGGAATCTTACTCAATTCCACAAGAAGGGCATCGTTCCATAAAAGAATCCCCATGTAATTCAGAAAGCTTCTCCCTTGGAATTCCAGAGCGAAGATGAAGGCCATCAATGTTCTACCATTTTCAATTAAGAATAATGTTACATTTTAATATCATCCACCAAGAGATACAAATGTGAACCTTTTTGGAAATAGACAGTTGAAACTACATAGAGTAAATGGAATCTGAAGCTTTGAATTTAAGTAGAATAAACATCTCTTGATCAAGTGAAAGGTCATATTTTAAGCACATAGATACTCCCTCTCTCTCATTGGTTGAACTAATTTTGTCTAGCTGAGGGGGAAATCGGAAAGCTTTGGATGGAAGGAAATGCAGTGAGTAATGGAATTCATCCACACCACTACCATAAAGTATACCCAAACACAATATTAAATTGGAATCAGAAGTGTTGTCTTTATTATGTTGCTTCTGTTAGGTCAACAGTAAATACACTCAGAACGGAGCAAAACATAAATGACAACATCAATTTATCAACTTCACCTGAATCCCCAATCTAGTTAAGGTTGGCTATATGAATCCTCTACATTTCCAATCTTTTGGGTGGAATGATAACCGTGTAGGCGTTCATTCAATTGCTGGTTAATGCTTATGTCACTATGAATTAGTTGAAGTTGGCAAAAAGGGACAGGAGGGAGTTGGTTCAATCCCCAAGGGAGCTAAAGGATGAGAGTTCCTACGGAGGAGTAAAAAGAATTGGCAAAAAGGAGAGTTGAACGTGTATACAGTCAATAGTGCCATGAGAATAGGTCAAAAGAGCATATTAAACTGTATGATAAACTCTTCAATCTCACCATCATCCAACTTTGATACATCGGTAGACCATGATCGTTGATTAGCAAAGTATGCTCAAAATGCTTTTAATTATGCAAATCACTAGTAACAATATGAAAACTATTCTAAGGGTTGTGTGATTTAATTCATACATCTATCCTATAACATTCTTCCAAGGCAATCTAAGTCGAAGATTAATGGGTGTGTTCAATTGACAGCCCTAGCTATCGATTAGCATGTCAAAGATAGATGTGGCTTCAGGCATAGACCCCAAGCAAGAAGAGTGAGCACAGAGCACTCACCTCGTTTAACAGCGAGGAACTACATAGGACATTGGAAGGGGCAGAACAGAACTTTTCCTGGGAATGGAAATGAACAACTAAATGACTAATCAGAAGAAATGAAAAACAGGAGTGTGATCGGGGGTTGAAATTGCCACTTCATTTAGAAAGCAGCACTAGCTACAAACACAAAGCTGAAGTGATATAATTAATAACCATACAAACGTTAAACACACCCATATAGTAAGAAACCAAAAATTCCACACCTGGCTTATAAGAAACTTTAGAAAACCCGCCTTCTCTAGTTCCACTAGGGCCATGTGTGTCATGCTTGGAGTTGCACGATGAAAAGGCAATGATGCTTCTGGTAGCGCTTTCCCTTCTCTCTACAATCAGTTAAATAAAAGGGCTGAGAAGATAACATATGGCTCATAATTCTTTAGCGGTAAAGAATTGTTATACTATTCTAATCCGTGGAAAATGCTCCACCACTATATACAGACATTCACATCATAACCATTGCTTGATCCTGACAACATCACTGCAATGTTGTCCATCAAATGCCCTGAGGAATAATAGAAGTTATCCATTCATATCTCAATTAATGATAATATACAAATGCTTGTGCACTTAAGGGTGTACCTAGCAGTCAATGAAGTAGGTGAAAACCTTGGAAACCAGGATTCAAATCCCCCCAAAGATAAAAAAAACACTAGTGGTTTATTCCCATCCATCTAAGCCTTTGGTGAGAAGATTTAACCGATACATGTGGTGGTAGAGATAGCAAACACGCGGTGGCATAGTTGAGATGCTCACAATCTATCCCGGACACCACAGTTATCAAAAAAATCTATGTTACTCGAACTCTTCAAATATAAAGCTAGTTGTGTGTTGGATCCTCTAAATGCTATGCATTTTGAAGGATTTTACACGGGTACAACATCATTTTTGGAGGGCCAGAGCAACATAGAAAAGAATAAAATTGCTTGTGCAATCCATATGCACATATAAACTATAGTGTATTTAATAGCTTCTTCCTACTTAGTAAAGAGATTAGTGTCAATACAATATTAAAAATGAAATAAGAGAACTAGACACTATACACAAACAATAACACATAAAAAGACAATTGTGGTGTATCATGCATGTCAGTAAATTTAACATACTCGCACAAGAGAAAACAGCTCCCCCCATCGTAAGATAGATCATTCCTTTCAGGCCACCTTCCTTAATTCATGTCATTATTACCAAGCAAAGTGATAGACCTATCAAACAACTTTATTGTGCAAAGTGTTCATCCACTTATTTATATAACTTTCCCAGATCAAATACACAAAAGAGAAAAAGAAAACTCTGCACCACCTTTAGATGATCAACACATCCTCCTCTCAGTTCCCAAATATCCAGCCTAAAAGATGACATTGCAGGTAGAAAGAAGGATTGGAGATAATGACTGACCAAATTAGCTAGAATTAGGTCGAAAGGGCAGCATTCAATTATCAAATCTTAACATTTTAACATGGATATCAACAGTAGAAACATGTCAAGCAATGTGCTTTCAGAAAGAGGGGCTTGCAATTCACTGATATAACTACAACAATACCTGAAGAGTCCAAATACCCTTGGGGCCACGAAAATCAGGTATACCACAAGAAGTGGATATTCCTGCTCCTGTAAACACCACTAAATGCTTACTCTGTAGAAGAAACAAGAGTTAGAATGGGTTACTTCTAAAGAGAAAAGCTACACATGGCCTAGCTAAGACAAAGACTGTTTAAAGGAGTCACCTTTTGTATCATCACAGCAAGTCTCTCAATCTGCAAAGTTTATGTTTAAAAAATCAGCATTAGTAAGAACACAGAAAAATAAAGTGATTCTTCCCCTTTAAACTGATCTTTGACAAGCAGCTGAAAGAAAAGGAAGATCCTCCAGCACCAGAAAGTACTGATTTTCCAAAAAATCTTAAACAGCACAATGGATAGAAATTACAGCCAGAATCTACATATTCAGCAATCGATATCTACTTAAAATTATCTCCTTTTATTATTAGCAGTCAGATTTCACTTAAAAGTGAGGACAACAAGAGAATGTATTTGGGTCCTAGAATTCCAACAAAGACAAAACAACACTATGGGACAATTGGTGATTGTGAAGATGACACAGAATGCTATTTGAAACAATTGTTATATACCTGACAGAAAAATTAAGATCATTTTTGTTGCCTAGACCACAGATAACGAAAAGTTGGAAGCCATATTTTCTACAGCGGTTGGAACTTCAAAATTCCAAATACCATTCCAAATGAACAACCATAAGTTTTTTGAGTGCTATCTAGGTACTCATACTGATTTCCTACTAATCCTTTTCTTTTTTTATCAATGATTAACTACTTCTACCTTAAGCCCTTAACTTTTTTTTTGAGAAAGACCTTAATCCCTTAACATAGAAGACATGCAATAGCAAAAGGAACGATGATCAAAGCACAAATGCATAACTCGCATGGATATTCAACAAGCTGCAATAATATTGCTAATAGAAGGATTCCTCATTCCATGTAGTATTGAAGCCCTAAGATACATGAAAGCTCTAAATTTGGTGGTGGAGACAAAGACGCTGTGCAGGACCGCCAAGTGCTTGTACGGATACTATTTTTTATGGCAAATTGTGTATTATCTATTGAATCGAGAAGACTAAGGACCATATGAACTTATCGTCCAATGTATAACATTTATCTCATGACCAACACAATGCATGATACTGTCAAAAGGCTTTTGAACAAAATAACTAGAAAACTCCGAATGCTTCATGGTTTACACCCCTAAGCAGGCGCAGACCCAGGTAGAGTCAAGGAGGTTCATCCGAACCCCTTTGACAGAAAACTAAACCGTTTATACATGATTAAAATTATTTCTCCGTATATATAGTCGACATTGAACCTCCTTTGACTTCTCCAGATATTTACTTTTTATATTTCTAACCCCTTTATAGTAAAAATCCTAACTTTGCCACTGCCCTTGAGATTTAACAACCCCTAATTAGATTAATGAAATTGAGATTATCAGGGTCCTATCACGCTCAACAATGTGGGAATTAATTCTGGATCTCATGAAAAATCCTAAATGCAAACTACCAAGCAATCAAAAACACCCCCAGTTCCTAAATTTCCATTCTTAATCAAGCACAAAAACCTAAACAAGTTTTATGGGTATTTGCAGTCACATAAAATTATCAAACAAGTTAAAAATCACAACAATTAACACAAAAGGAGTAAAGGGTTGCAGAAAAAAGTGCCAAAAAAGAGAAAAAAATCTCACTTTGTCTTGCAAAAGGAGAGGTGGGTCAAAATACTCAGTCATCCCAACATTGCCCACATCTTCTATAAAAGAAAGCTTTTCAGCATAACCCAGAGACATTTTTTCCCCTTTGTTCTTCAGGAACAATCTGCTTCTTCTTTAATTTTCTATGTGAAAAAAAAAAAAATTGATTGATCACTAAAGAATTAGAAGCAGAGGAATACTCTACAAAGAAAGCCTTTTCAGTATTGATGTGTAGTAAAGATGGTCTAAGTATTTACCTTTTTTTGCCCCCTTGTTCCCCTTATTTTCTCATTTATTTCAATTTTTTATCCGATATTTGAATTGGAGCACGATAAAATTTGTATTTGTCTTACGGAGGGCCTATTTGTATTGGAGCTTGATATATTTATGTTTGTGTCATGTAGGGCCCATCCATTTGAGAACGACAAATCTGTGCGTGTGTCGTGTAGGGCCCATTGGCATTAGAGCACGATAAATTCGTGTTTGTGTCATGAAGGGCTCATCTGTATTGGAGCACGATACATTCGTATTTGTGTCATGTAGAGCCTATCTGCATTAGAGCACGATAAGTTCGTGCGTGTTTCGTGTAGGGCTCATCCGTATTAGAGCACGATAAAATCGTGTTTGTATAGTGTAGGGCTCATCTGCATTGGAGCACGATACATTCGTGTTAGTGTCATGTAGGTCCTATTCGCATTAAAGAACGATAATTTTGTGTAGGTCCATCCGCATTAGAGCACGATAAATCCCTATTTGGGTCATGTAGGGCTCATCTGCATTAAAGCACGATAAATTTGTGTTTGTATCATGTAGGGCCTATCGCATTATAGCACGATAAATTTGTGCGTGTTTCGTGTAGGGCCCATTCGCATTAGAGCACGATAAATCCGTGTGTGTTTTGAATAGGGCCCATTCATATTAGAGCACGATAAAGTCGTGTTTGTGTTGTGTAGGGCTCATCTGCATTGAGGCTCGATAAACCATATTTGTTTTGTGTAGGATCCATTCGGAGAGAGTGCTCCCTATTAAAGATTTTTCTATATTGAGGCTCTAATCCGATCTTTACTTAGCATAAAAGTAGCTTTATCCACTGCACTATATTATTTGATAGTTAGTCCATTTCAATTTGTTTTCATTGAATCATATTATTTGGTGGTTATTCCATTTCAATTTGTTTTCATTAAGGGGTATTTGGGAGTGAATAGTTATTCGAAAATTTAAATTGTGTAAATAATTTAAAATAAAATCGAATACTTGAAAATTTTAAAATATATACTATAATTAAATATATTTTTCAAAATTCAACTCCGAATAAAAGGCAAGAAATTTCATAGCCTTGTAATCTCCTTATGTATCTTTCAAGAGGAGCCCAAAAAGTATGAGGGCCCAAATGAGACCCCAAATATATCATAAATGGAACTTTTTACCTTCTTAGGCTCATGTTCTAATTGAATTAAAGATTTTTTTTTTCTCTCTTTCAATTTATACAGCTGGAATTCAAATAAAACTAAGATAAATGAAATTTTATTTGAGTTTTAAGTTTTAATTTTTTAATTTTTTCTTTTTTTGGGGGGGGGGAGGGGGGATGG
>NC_028643.1:78406998-78440198 GCF_001406875.1 Solanum pennellii | reverse complement strand
GAGTGGGGGGTTCTTTGTAAGAGACCTTGTATTAGTGAGAGCTTTGTTTTTATGTCCTTATTTCAATGACTTTGAAGTAGAGCATTGACTTTCTTCAATTTTTATTGAGTAAATTTATTGATTAGTTGATATTTCATTAGAGCTCGATTAATTTAAATTTAATAATGCATAAAATTTTATTATATATAAACCATTTTCAGTTGAGAAAAAATACCCACTTTAAGTGGAACAAGTCATCCCAACATTGCCCACATCTTCTATAAAAGAAAGCTTTTCAACATAACCCAGAGACATTTTTTTCCATTTGTTCTTTAGGAACAATCTGCTTCTTCTTTAATTTTCTCTTTGAAAAAAAAAAAAGATTGATTGATTACTGAAGAATTAGAAGCAGAGGAATACTCTACAAACAAAGCCTTTTCAGTATTGATGTGTAGTAAAGATGGTCAAGTATTTACCTTTTTTTGCCCCCCTTGTTCCCCTTATTTTCTCATTTATTCCAATTTTTTACTCGATATCTGAATTGGAGCACGATAAAATCTGTATTTGTCTTACGGAGGGTCCATCTGTATTGGAGCTCGATATATTTGTGTTTGTGTCATGTAGGGCCCATCCGCATTTGAGAGCGATAAATCCGTGCGTGTGTCGTGTAGGGCCTATTGGCATTAGAGCACGATAAATTCGTGTTTGTGTCATGTAGGACTCATATGCATTGGAGCACGGTACATTCGTGTTTGTGTCACGTAGGGCCTATTCACATTAGAGCACGATAAATTCGTGCGTGTTTCGTGTATGGCTTATCCGCATTAGAGCACGATAAATCCATGTTTATGTCGTGTAGGGCTCATCTGCAATGGAGCACGGTACATTCGTGTTTGTGTCACGTAGGGCCTATTCACATTAGAGCACGATAAATTCGTGTGTGTTTCGTGTATGGCTTATCCGCATTATAGCACGATAAATTCATGTTTGTGTCGTGTAGGGCTCATCTGCATAAAAAGCATGATAAATTCGTGCATGTTTCATGCAGGCCCATCCGCGTTAGAGCACGACAAATCTGTGCTTGTGTCGTGTAGGATTTATCTGCACTGAAGCACATAAATCCATATTTGTGTTGTGTAGGGCCTATTCGGAGAAAAAGTGCTTTCTACTAAAGATTTTTCTATATTGAGACTCAAATTCAAACGAAGGAGCAATATTATCCACAACATCATATTATTTAGTATTATTCCATTTCAATTTGTTTTTTTTTTACTAAGGGGCATTTGGGTGTGAAAATATTTTCATTTGAAAATTAAAATTGTGTTTGACAATGAATAAAAATTGAAATCATTTTCTATGTTTTATAATATATATGATTAAACATATTTATCGAAATTCAACTCCGAATAAAAAGCAAGAAATTTCATGGCCTTGTAATCTCATTATGTATATTTTAGAGGGGCCCAAAAAGTATTCAGTACACTCTCATGAGGGCCCAAATACCTTTTCTATTTATTTCAAATGAGACCCCAAATATACCATAAATAGAACTTTTTACCTTATTAGGCTCATGTTCTAATTAAATCAAAGACTTATTTTTTTCTACTTTTCAATTTATACAGCTGGAATTTAAATAAAATCAAAATAAAATGAATGTGATAAGATATTAATGAAATTTTATTTGAATTTTAAGTTTTAATTCTTTTTTTAGGGGGTGGGGTGAATGGTTCCTACTTTGTATGAGACCTTGTATTATTGAGAGCTTTGCTTTTGTGTCATTTCAATGACTTTGAAGTTAGAAGTTTGAGTAGAGCATTGACTTTCTTCAATTATCATTGAGTCAATTTATTAATTCATCGGTATTTTATTAAAGTTTGATTAATTTAAAATTTAATAATGTATTAAATTATTATTTATAAATCATATTTTAAAATTTAATAATGTATTAAATTATTATATATAAATCATTTTCAATTGAAAAAAATTATTTTAATATTTATACCTATTAAAAGATGAAATGGTCTTATGAATTCCATCATACTTCGTAATGGTTTGCACTCTTGGCTACATATCCAAAGTGAAAAGTTTCAATTTTTCTATTAAATTATGCTTCTTTTCTTTCTTACCATTTACGTGAAAAGTTATTTTTCTAGTATTTTTCTCGCCCTTTAATAACCCTCATCTTCATTCTATTTTCGTATTCTCTCATTTGCACCACTCCACATTCCTAGTCTCGTTTTCACCTTTATCTCTTATAATATTTATTTAGATTATATATAAATGGTTTTAAAATAATATATTGTATTCACGTGACAAACAAAAAATAAGTACACAAATCTTCAAAAGAATTGATATTGTCGGTCACTTGAAAATCTACATTAGAATTTGAATAATTTAATTTCACGCCGCATAGATAGAAAATTGCTCTCTATTAATAATTTTTTCATATCCAAAACTCAGTCACCCCAACATTGCCCACATCTTCTATAAAAGAAAGCTTTTCAGCATAACCCAGAGACATTTTTTTCCCTTTGTTCTTCAGGAACAATCTGCTTCTTCTTCTTTAATTTTCTCTGTGAAAAAAAAAAGAAGATAGATTGATCACTGAAGAATTAGAATCAGAGGAATACTTACTCTACAAAGAAGAGCCTTTTCAGTATTGATGTGTAGTAAAGATGGTCAAGTATTTATCTTTTTTTGCCCCCCTTGTTCCCCCTTTTTTCTCATTTATTCTAATTTTTTACCCAATATTCAAATTGAAGCACGATAAATCTGTATTTGTTTTAAGGAAGGCCCATTCATATCGAAGCACGATACCTTCATGTTTGTGTCATGTAGGGCCCATCCGTATTTGAGAACGATAAATTCGTGCGAGTGTCGTGTAGAGCCCATCCGCATTAGAGCACGATAATTCGTGTTTGTGTAGTGCAGGGCTCATCTGCATTGGAGCATGATAAAATCGTGTTTGTGTAATGCAAGGCTCATCTGCATTGAAGCACGATAGATTCGTGTTTGTTTGATGTAGGGCATATCCTCATTAGAGCACGATAAATCCGTGCATGTTTCGTGTAGGGCCCATCCACATTAGAGCAGGATAAATTCGTGTGTGTTTCGTGTAGGGCCATTCGTATTAGAGCACGATAAATTAGTGTGTGTTTCGTGTACGGCCCATCCGCATTAGAGCACGATAAATTCATCCGTGTTTCGTGTAGGGTCCATCCGCATTAGAGCACGATAAATTCATCCGTGTTTCGTGTAGGGCCCATCCGCATTAGAGCACGATAAATCCACATTTGTGTCATGTAGGACTCATCTGCATTGAAGCACGATACATTCGTGTTTGTGTCATGTAGGGCCTATCCGCATTAGAGCACAATAAATTTGTGCGTGTTTCGTGTAGGGCTTATCCGCATTAGAGCACGATAAATCTGTGTTTGTGTCGTGTAGGGCTCATCTGCATTGAAGCACAATAAATACATATTTGTGTTGTATAGAAAGTGCTTTCTATTAAAGATTTTTCTATATTGAGGCTCAAATCCAACCTTAGCATTATCCACTGCATCATATTATTTAGTGTTATTCCATTTCAGTTTGTTTTCATGAAGGGGCATTTGGGTAATATTCTTATGTGAAAATTGAAATTGTGTTTGGCCATGAATAAAAGTTGAAGTCATTTTCTAAGTTTTGTAAGTAATTCAAAATATATGATTAAACATATTTTTTGGAATTCAACTCTGAATAAAATTCCATGGCCTTGTAATCTCATAATGTATCTTTCAGTGGGGCCCAAAAAGTATTTAGTACACTGTCATGAGGGCCCAAATATCATTATTTATTTCAAATGAGACCCCAAATATACCATAAATGGAACTTTTTACCTTCTTAGGCTCATTTCTAATTGAATTAAAGACTTCTTTTTTTTCTACCTTTCAATTTATGCAGCTGGAATTCAAATAAAATCAAAATAAAATGAATTTGTATTTGAATTTTAAGTTTAAATTCTTTTTTTAGGGGGTGGGGGGTTCCTACTTTGTAGGATACCTTGTATTATTGAGTCCGGTATTTTATTATAGTTCAATTAATTTAAATTCGATAATGTATAAAAAAAATTTCCACCTTTTATCTTTTATGAATATTTATTTAGATTATAAAAATGGTTTCAAAATAATATATTGTATTCACATAACGAATAAAAAATAAGTAGAAAATCTTTAAAAGAATTAATTTCGTCGATCACTCGAGAATCTACGAAAATCTACATAAGAGTTCGAATAATCTAGATTCATGCTGCATAGGCGGGAAAGCGCTCTCTATTAATAACTTTTTCATATCCGAAACTCAAATTTGAAACTTTTGATTAAGAGAGAAGCAGCTCCATCCACTATACACATCTTTTCGTGATGCGTTTACCCTTTTTTATTATAGATAAAGTCTTATTTTCAAAGATAATCTCCGATTGAAAAGAAATGTCATCTATATACAAATCAGATAACATAATAATAAAGAGAATAAATACATACTCCTTTAATTATTATTAAGCTATAAATATTAGATACGAGAGCCTTAAGATATTGATTTTAAAGTGACAACATTTGCAAATTGTTTTATGAATTTTGGTTATAATCTAAATAAGTCTTGAAATTGGCTATATGTGTAATATGCACTTCCCTGAAGGCCCAAAATAGCCGGACTTGACTGTGTGGCCCACTCACGGAGTCGTCTTTGTTAAGAAATATTTTACTTTTTTAATATAAAATTTTTAACGTAAATTTAAATTTAGTCATGTATATATGAGATATCAAATGAAAAATTAAAAAAAAAACAGTAAATAAGAGCCATTGTCAAGAAAAGATCAATTTCGTTTCTTGTCTTGAACCGTAGTGTTGACCTTTTGCATCTTGTTCAAGAGATTCGAAATATATATATATATATATATATATATATTTATATATTTTGGTTAATTCTCGCAAACCCCAATCCCAAAAATGATTTTAGAATTCATCGATCTGTTTATGTAGCTGTGAAGCAATTGATTAGTTTATTAGCAAATGTTTAAGCACGATAACCAATTTAAAGAAGAAAATAAATAATATGTTACAACGGTCAAAAAATGTTTATTTACTTACTTTGAATGGACATATTTATCTTTAATTCTTGCATAACTTAATTTAAATATTATTTAATGCTTGATAATCAAATTGTACATTAGTAACGACGGATTTTATTTATAACTGAGTACAATAGTTTAAGGACATAAATAAAGATACTTTAATAATTTTAAATTAAATTTGTGCATAGTATTTTAAGTTTTGAGACAGCAAAAGTAAAAAATAGAAAGTAAAATAGGGAGGGAGGGAGTATAAATAAGATGGCCATGGAAATATAATAATGGGGAACTTTCATATATAGTTACTTAAAAATAGTCTAATTAATCTCCCTAACTATAATTTAATAATTATAATTCGTAGTTACATGTTATATAGAGGAAAAAGGCGAGTGAGACCGGAGAGAGAGAGAGAGGAGATAAGAGAGAGGGGGAAAAGAGTGGGCGAAAGGTGAATTGTATATGTATATCGCTAGATAATTGTATACTTTACATATGTATTTGTATATATGACTATCGAGATTGGGAGAGGGAGGAGAGAGACGAGCGAGAGAGGGAGAGAGGAAAATTATATATGTATATAATTGAATATCTACATATGCATTTGTATATATGCCAAACGAGATCGGAAGAGAGAGGACAAAGAGTAGGAGAGAGGTGAGTTATATATATATATGTAGGTTAAATAATTGTATATTATTCGTTATGTATTTATATATTCTGGCGAATTATACATATACAAACATGACTAATTACACAAACTCGAAATCAGTTCACATAATTAATGTATAACGTGAATCGTGAATGGTAATAATAACAAACTAAAATTATACTGAGTATAAATTTACTTAATCGCATAATTTTTCATATAATAATTAATGGTTGAATCGTCAATAATGATTCATATTACATTAATCAAAATTCCAAATCAACTTAAGAAAGAGAATCAAAGAAGTAAATCTAAAAACTGAGACAAAAGCTTAATAGGGAGTGTAGAAATAGACTAACAATACAGTAACTAACTTTAATTTGATGACCAAATTAACAATTCTTTTTCAAACTTACATCAACACGTTGAAGGCAAACCATAAACTGAAAACGGCGGCAAGTGATGCTCCGGCATTGTACTTAACAGCACCGCTATCTGTCAAATCATCAGCATCACCGTTGGGACCATCCGCCGGAGAATCCGCTGGAGACTCAGCCGGAGATGCAGGTGCCGGTGGTGACTTGGAGTGCTTAGGAGATTCAGCACGTGCCTCCGGTGCCGGCGCCGGCGCCGGAGTAGGACTAGCCTTGAATAATTCCTCGGGTAATAACACCTTATCAAGCGAGTAAATCGCTAATGGCAGTTTATCAACCACAGTCGCCGTGATCTTCGCCGTCACAATTTTCGTTTTTATAGTAACATCTTCACCGTCATTTTGAATGACTACAGCGTACTTCTTAGCTCCGTCAGTAGCTAAAGTGCTCATATCTCCGTTATTCGATTTCAAATTCGAAATCGATTGGTATATAGGAATTCCATGATATTCGAGCAGTGATTGCTTCCCTTCCGCTGTTAAGTTCTTAAATTTAGGCAAAAATTTCTTCATTGCATCATCTCGTGGACAAAATATTGTTACTCCGCCATCAACGTTATCCTCAAACGTCTTTTCAGCCGGAGAAGCTAAAAGAGTCTCGGCGAAAACTTTGCAGCCTTTAGCTGACATTAGAGAAGTGAGATTCATTTGGCTTGGTCCTGGAGTCGGAGCTTCAGCTTCGTCTGAGGGTAAAATCGTACTTATTTGAATAACGGAGATGTTGTAAGGAATCTCGGCGATTGATTTTACAAATTTAGCCGGAGGAGGACCGTTGTAATCAGCCGGACTGAGCCCGACTTTACCTCCTTTTAGATCAGTAATGTTTACGAATCCAGAAGATCCGGTAGCTGAGCCGGTAGCTTGAAACATTGTGGCGGCAAGTGCGGTGCCGTTAGTAATCTGGTGAAGCTTTTTAGCGTCGAAGTAATCGAGAAGCACGTGAAAAGAGAGAACGTTTTTTATAGTGTAGATAGATAGTTGTTTGGAGAGTAGATCTGACATTCCGGCATTATCTACAACACAAACAGTGATGGTTTGCCGGCGATTAATTTCAGCGGCGAGGTGTGTAGTTGTTAAGTAATGGTTGAAAGTGGAGAACTGTTTATGGTTGGCTAGAATGTGAGTAATGTTGTGAGCTTCAGTGGCACGAATAAAAAGGACTACTACGGAGAGAACCACCGCAGCCACGGTGGCCGACGACGGAAGCTGCATGTCGGTGTTGTAAGAGAAAGAAGAACTCCGGCGACTGTGTGTGAAATTGAGGGAGTTGTTATTGGGACAAGTGAGATCTCAAGTGACTGCAAATTTATTGATCAGGTACGAACCTTATACAATAATGTATTTTTACACATATAACATGCTTTCACATATCCTGATATTATGGCCAACGCCAAACACATAAACAAATTTCTAAACTTGTTGCGGCGTTATTATTTTCGGATATCTTAATCAAGATATTNCTTAATCAAGCTATTTTTCTATTGATTCATTGAATCATTCATAATTTGTTTTTTTCTAAAAATCATTGACGGATGTGGAACCAGATCTTGTGAGGTGTATTGTTCCATAACTCATTAGCTCAATTAATAGTGAAAATATTCGAGAATAATTGTGTTTTACTTCAAGTCATTTGAGCACTTTAGAAAACAAACGAGACTAACACACAATTTGTCTTCATTCCTTCAATCAAATCAAAATCATTACAATACGAACACAATTGAAGACATTTACAATAGAAATCCCGAACAAAATGAGCCAACAATGTTTAAAAGGAACAAATTATGAGTGATTCAATAAGAAAATGACGTAGTTAAAGTATCTGAAGAGAAAATCCCGACAAGTTTGGAAATCTGTTTATGAGTTCGACCTATGGCCAACAAACCCATAAAATAACGAGATCGATCATATATATTTCATTCTAACTCCTTCTATAATTCCTGATAAAAAAACCAGAATCTATTACGGTGAGAAGCAAGAAATATTTCGTAAAATCAGTCGAGATACACAAAGGCTAGTGTAATTAAGAAACAAAAATGGAAAAAGCATTATCATATTATACGAATTATTTTTGCTCTAAAAGGTTAGTAATATCCGGATTCGGTTACACCCTTTTCTTCGCAAACAAACAAGTATGCATGTGGGGATTCCGTGAAGATGATCATTATGTGTAAAATAAAAGTACTAATAATTTATATAATTTCACTTATTATAGTCATATCCCATCTTCAAAAGTTTTGATTGTAGTAATTAAAATAAATTAGAATATGATTTTCTGTAAAGGATTTTTATAATTAAATACTATCATTACTTGAAATTAAAGAAAAGAGGTTACGTGAAAGCTAATATTGAAGCATTGGACCATTGCTAATACTAAAACTTTTTTTCTGTTTCTCCATTGAATTTCTTTAAAAAGTTAAGTGCCTTTGGTCTATGTTATTAATATTGTTACTCTACCTTAATTACCTTTTCTTTACTGATATTAAAAGAATGAAATGGAATTTATTACTGTGTTTGTTTTTTACTTTAATCATCGTATTATTTTTTATTGATGTTATTCTATATATATTCTATTTTTTGAATTTCATCGAATCTCTGTATCCTCATCAGGTAAGGGTGGATTTGTTTACACAGAACATACTATTCTCTATTTATGAAATTTCACCGGATAATTGTTGTTATTACAAAAGGCCTATTTGAAGACCTTTTTCCACTTTATTCTTAAGTGTTTCATTGACTAAACGAAACAAAACTCGATTGAGTATTTCACGCTATATTAAAAAAATTTCTCTTTATCTTTTGTTCAATCTAATTAAGTAGAAGTATAATTTTTTTTAAAAAGGTCATGTTGATTCTTGAGTACACTAGCATGATTAACATGTATAAAGAAAATACATGTGAAAAGAATAATCTCTTATTTTAACTTTCTTTATTTAAATACTGAGAGATATCCAAAAAAGAAAAAGAAGAGAGTAGAAACTTACAATTTATATCGCTTAAATAGTCACCTTTTAAAGCATTATATTTTAATGCTCCATGTGTTTACGTAAAATAGAAAAACAAACGTTACTAACATCAAATAATTTAACAAATGCTTGACCATATCCTTATAGGACTATTCTCCTAATTTCATTAAATAATTTAGAAGAAAAAAAATGGACGGTGGTCTGATTGAATATGTCATTGCGTTAAATGTGCTAATCTTTTGGACCTTGACCTTTGTAATAAACTCGTTAGGAAATGAGTTATATAACGGGTCAAGACTTAACACAATCTAATTTTAACTAAGCTTAATTAATTTCTTTATTTTTTTAAATTATTTATGTACCTAATAAAATTATAGCAATACATAACATGAATTGAATTATAATTATTGAGCTAATGAATGAACAGATCAATGACTAGTTCAGACTTAAACATATTGAACCGATTGAATTTAATTTTGTTATCTATAACCAAAACTAATGAGATGTCATACTTTTTTATATATATTTTTCACAGAGAAAGTTGTACTTTATTGATTAAGAATTTATTTTGTAAAATAAAAAATCTTTAAAACTAAAATGAAATACTAGCAGAATAAGAGGAGGAAACTAAGGCTTAAAAGATGGGAGTTCAAATAAAAGGCAACCAAGTGTATAAAGTATGACTATCAGTGATACACAATTACGTAAGAAAGAAATTTTATTTCTCTTAAATAATATTATTTTAAAAATATGCTACGTATTATTTAGATAAATATTTAAAAAAAAACGATTGGAATGCAGATAACACAATTAATATAAAATACTATTTGTGAAATTTGTTTGATAATATCATTTTGGTTTTTTCTTTCCTAAAGAAAATATTAAACAATAGAATATTAAAACATTAGAAAATATATTGAACGAGACTTAATTAGATTTTCCGTTGACGGGTAGGATTCTCTGGCAAAATTCTCAGCTTTTGTAGAGTTTAATATTGTACGCTATCACAGCTATTTATATTGTGATTTAGTATTAAATTACTAAAATTCATTGGAGTCCACCATTAATATTGTTGCAAAGTCTGATTCATACGTACTTAAAAATAATTTAATTATGTTTTATAGTTATAGTTTAGCTAAATGTTATATAGGGATGTGAGTGGCGAGCGAGATGGAGAGAGGAAGAAAAGAGGCGAGAAAGGTTAATTGTGTTTTTTATATCTGTGATATAATTGTACATGTATAAAAGATGAGAGAGACGAGAGAGAGGAAGAGAGGCAACGTAATCAAAATTGAAATTAAGGTGCGAGCCATAATTAATTCAAACTATAGCTATAATAGCTAATTAACTAATATATGTATGTTTATTCTTGTAATTTTTTCTAATATTTATTTGGGGTTGGCACCACGGCTAGGGGTGTAACTTAGTGAAAAATAAAGTGGTTAAGAATCCTGAGATCTTAAATTCAAGTGGAGATAAAGCTATTACGTATTTTTTTTCATCCGTTCTAATCTCGATGGACGTAATTATATGATACTTATGGGAGATCACAAATCATTCATTAATCCGAGGTATGATTCGAACAGATACGCAATTACTTTTGGTCTCAAATACAACCTTTAAACTGAAGTTGTTAGAAGTCAAATTCTGCTCCAAAATCTATAAATAGTACAACAAAACTAACTTTATTTGGTCTTCGTTTTCTTGTATATATCGAAATAATTAAAAAAACAAGAATTAAAATGCTTATTAAGTGGAAGTAATAATAGAAAAAAAAAAGTTTTTCCTTGTGCACAAGTTTCTTCATATGTCAACCAACTTGTTTAATTTTGTGAGTTTGAATATTAGCTTTTTGATTGAAAATGATAATCTTTCAAATGAGAAAATTGAGAAATAAAGTCATTACAAAAACATTCACATATAGGGATAAGTTCCGGCTAAAAAATATTTTTTCGAAAAATAAATTCATGTAAGGTTATCTTATTAATTCAAAAATAAGAGAATTAGAAATCTATACATAACGAAAAAAGTAAACCTTTGGCTATAAGTCAGGATATGCATTTGATTTTTCGGTTAGATGGTTAGTAATGGGTAATATAGAATTCAAAATTTCAGTACAATTTTATTATTTGTTATAAATGATAATCAATAAATTAAGTACAAAAAATAAGACAATGAATGAATAAAAGTGTCAAAAATATTACAATAAATATGATAAAAGACTCAATAATAGGAATTTTGTGCAATATTGGGCCGGATGCATTTAAATTGAAAGTGCGGCCCAAATAGCAAGCCCACTTAGAACCATCGGCACCTTCAACACTGAAATTGCAGCGGAAACATCATCAGCAACGGGTGCTGGTGAAGTTCCCGGTGATAAACTCGCCGGCGCCGTAGTAGGTCCGTCAACAGACTCCGCCGGACTTGCTGAACTTGAAGGTATGCTTGGGGATACTGACGGTGTCGCAGTGCTGGCCGGAACATCCGCTGCTGCCGGGGAAGACGCCGGAGTGCTCACCGGCGTTGATACCGGCGGAGGAGTTGCAACAGAAGGAACCGGAGCAGATCTACTGATTGACGGAGTGAGTGCGGGTGAAATGCTGGTTACTGGAGAAGCTGCTTTCGGTGACTGTACCGGCGCTGCAGACGGGCTAATTGTAGGAGCCGAGGGCGAAGAAACCGGTGCTTGAGATTTCACTGCCGGTGATTTATTCGGAGAAGAAACCGGTGCTTGTGATTTTACCGCCGGTGATTTAGAGGGAGAAGAAATTGGGGATTGAGAAGGTGCATTTTGTGCTTCACCGGGATTTAACACGAGAAAAAGTACAACAACAATGCCAAATAATTTAGACATATTGCAGTGCTAAGAAAATGAGAAAGAGCAGAATATTCCGGTGAAATTGAGAAAGAATAGAATATTCCGGTGGCCGGGAAACTATAATGAATTGAATAAATAAATAATGAAGAATATTGAAGAGAATGTTTGTTTGTAGAGAAATATATAGTAAGTGAAACTAAACGTTGCATTCATAAAAATTTAAAAGCAAAGTTACCGTTGCTATTCGTGGGGCTTCCAAAAGCTACGACGGTACGGCTTGTCGCAGTAATGTAGCCGTTATTGAAAAGTATTTTCCTAACCGATTCCGTAAAAATTTACTCGTACTTGATGTTTGTTTTTGAAGATGGAGTTAGAGTTGTAAGTTTATAGAATTTGAATCATTAAATTGCGATAAATTGTTAAGTTTTATTAGAGATAAAATAAATTCGATAGAAATAAAAAATTTTCGTCAAAATTATTAATGAATTCGTGTCGACTAATTAAAAAGAGTTGTTGGTTCAGTAGCCAACAAGGAACTCTATTTCGATGCCCTTGTCCTTGATTAATTATCACCTTTTATGTGTTTAAAATCCATATCGACTCAATAAAATATCGATTTATTCAATTTGATTAAGTGATTATAAACTGGCTATCAATCAAGTTATGGATTAAATCAACACATATTCGAAATATTAATTATGCCAATGATTGAAGCATGACAATCCTCTACGTGAATCACTTCCTCTAATATTAATGGGTTGTCCATTAATTCCATAAAAAGAAAAATAGATAATTTATATTTTTAATCTAACTCCTTATTTAAAAATTATAAACCATTTCCAAAATATTAATCTGATAGCCCAATATCAATTACTATAATAACAATTGTTTAAGTTGCCATTTATAGTTTGATTTTAATTTAAACATCCTAAGCCAATCTACTGCACTTATGTATTAAAAATTAATTGAGGGAACTTAAAGAAACACATACTCACTAGCCTAAGTGGATTAAATATCTACTATATGTAAATTAAAAAAAATTAATCACATAATATAAATTTTCATCAGAAGAGTTTTGATAAACCCTCGAATACAAGCTAGCAGACAAACTCATTTGTTTATATTTGAATGACAGAGTTACGTTAATGACAATCAAATTGAAATAATGATAAAATCATATTAGAATAGATAGACATATTACCCGTATAATTAATTAATTTTGATCAATATTTTGTACATAGGTTCAATTATATGAGCGTATAATATTTATTTAAATTAATATACTTAAAATTTAATATATTGTTCAAACTAGTTTTAAATTCAATTTAATTGAGATATCTACCGTACATTGCATGTATCTTTGTACGAGTTGTGCTACTCCATATTACTTTAATAACTACTTAATTCTTATTTACTTGAATTTGAATTTTCACCTTACGAATTAATTTAACTTTTGAGATTAAAATAAATTTAAAATTCGTAAATCATTGTTATTATTAGAGTATACACAAAACTTTTTAAAAAAAAAATAGCTCTAGCTAATTATAATTGTGAGTTGTTGGATTAAGCAATAAATGCATGTGTAGTTATAGTGAAAACCAACAAAGTTTAGTACGTATTTAATTAATAGGAAAATTATTTAGTAACTAGCTAGCTAATAGTACTATTAATTAGTAAGAGATTCAAGTAAATGTTTTAATAATAAAGAAACATAATGAAAAAATATAAAAGTTTGTTTTGATCAAAGGGGTATAAAGTATGTACATTATATGTTTTTAATAGTTTAAATTTTTAGATGAAATAATTATATGCACATATTAATATAATATGAGATCAAATATTATTGATGCCTATTATCAAAACGAATTTACACGTGTTTGACAAAAGAAATCAATCTTGCACGTGAAGAACGTGTTGAAGATACAATTATATAACAAAAATATGTTTGTTATTCTCTTTTATAGCTCAAAAATGTAGATAAAGTAGGCAGGCTAACAATAATGAGATGCTATATACTCATATATAATAAAAATACTTGATAATATATTACTAAAAAAAATTTTTTTAAAAAATTACAAAATCGACCTAGTAAATAGTTAACACAAGACAAAAAAAAAATGTTAGGAGTACGCGGGTGACAATCAAATTGAAATTGAATATTTGAATCGGGAAAAATAATTAAGCTTTAGTAATGAATTATTGATTCAACGGTTGCGATAATGATTTTGAATTTCTTAATTATTGAGTTATCCATTTTTAATGATTTGAAGTTTTTCTATATGGGTTAACTTATAATTCAATAGCAAATTAATATATTATATCGATATTATTTGGTATATAAAGTAGGGTGTGCAAAAATTGAACTGAAAAAAATGTTATTGGGTCATTATTATTGGGTTATTAGGTTTTTTAAAAAAACTATTGGGTTATTGATTCGGTATCGGTTTTTCTAATTATTGGGTTATTGGGTAAACCGATAACCTAATAAGACAGTAATGATTTATTATTTTATCTTTACTAATTATTAAATATTAATAATTTAATATATAATTAGACACTATAACTATATCAAATTATTAGTACTCTACCAACTTCAGACTAAGCTAGTTTACTAGTTTTTACTGTTTACTCAAAACCTAAAAATTAAAGTAAGGGGTTTACGATTGTAGCTATTTGATTTTAGTTTATTTTTTTGTTTTACTCTTGTTGGATTATTTTATTTTAGTTTTAGTTTTAATTATAGGTTGTAGCATTTGCAAGATTGTAAAGGTTCCTAATTTGATTAACATAAAAAATCTCATACTATGTTGGTAACATGCAATTATAACCTTCGTACTATATTTTTTCTTATTGATACAATTTCTCATTATCTTTCTTGTTTTACTATATCAAACCAACTAAAGAAGTGAGAAGACATATAATATTTTACGAATATTTTTTATTGGGTAAATTAAAAATCGAACAGATAATGATCAAAAATCGATAAAGAATATCTTATTGATTTGTTATTGGGTTAGCATATTTAATAACAAAAAGCCGATAAATCGAACCGATAATACATAAAATCGAATCGAACCGACCGATGCACATCCTTAATATAAAGTCCTCGACCGTAGGTTTAGTTTCATATTTTTATTTCTAACAGTCTCAAACTTCCTATTATCCCACAAAGTGTTAGTGTTACTTTTGAACAAGACACAATTTATCAACTCATGTGCATGATTTATTTTGTTAGTCATCATGTTACTGAGTAATTTTCAATCATCCATTTTTGTGTCATATCTTAACGGTTAAATCAATAGCCAAACCAATAATGATAATCACTAACAAAATCGACAATCAATAAATCAATATACTAATAGTTCTTTAACTCTTTAGCATGTCTACTAATTGATAATTGATAAGTCAAACTGATAAACTTCAAAACTGAACCGATCGATACACAATCCTAATATTAACGGTGTGCAAAAATTGGATCGAAATAATGCTATTGACTTATTGCTTATTCATTTGCCTCAATTTCTCAATTCACATTTACAATGACTTTGAATTCACACTATTTCTTTTATTTGTGTCTTCCTTGAATAATTCTTTTCATGTTACTATTGTTATTTATATTTTATGAGTACTTCTCTAAAGTTACATTACTGTTTTGCCGCGTCAAATTATTGGTGAAGTCATATATTTATGAGAAACTTACATAAATGTGCTATAATAAAATAATATTTACCATTTATAGCAATAACATTTTTTTCACTTGATCACTTTTAATTCATTTATAATACAAGCTTAATACATATTACAAAGAACAATTTATTATTCACATATAATACAAGTTTTAATGGTGGATAATACATTTATCATACATTTTAATACGCTTATAATACAATGTGACCATTTTTTACCAAATAAACACAATATATTTCAAAAACAATTATAATTCAAATATATTGCATAATACATATCACAGATTTATCCCAATATTGCTATAAATGGTAATAAATAAAAAGTATTGCTAAAATCAGTAATTAATTTTAAAAATATATTAATTCATGTAATTTTTCCTACATTTATTTTATAAACATTTTTTTATTGATTAAATAAAAAATCGAACAGCTAAAAACATAAAACTTATTAAAAATATATAAATTTAACATGTTTAAAAATAAAAATCAATATATATATATATAAATGAGGATCTTCAATCCGCCTATGTGGCATGCCTCAATGTTGAGAAAAATATATATATATTTTTTTAAAAAAATAGGGCTTTTTAGATTATTTCTTTTTACACAATAATATTATGTGTATATATATATATTACTATTAATAAGTAACTTAATGAGCATTACACCTCCTTACCTTTTAATAATATATATAACAGCTAACTTTTAATTTAATAATATAACTCCTAACCTTTCATATTCATAACCTTCAAAATATTTAATTTAAAAATTATAACTTCTAAATATTACACCTATAAAAACCCACTTTGAGACATTGCATGATGGTCATTTTATTTTTATTTTCCTTATTCTTCATTTTTTGTTTCTTTGATTTGTTAATTTTTTTTGTCTTCTTTGATATGATTTTTGCAGGAGAGGGATCTATAATGAAAAATGTTATATATTTTGCATATTTTGATTTTGTGAGGTAAAATGATTTGACATGTCTAATTATCATTATCACTTTTGTTCTATTGTAATTACATATATATTTGATATTATTAGGTTGGATTGTTGATCATACAAATCATGATTCTTTTATAGAAATATAATTTGTTTTTTTTTTGCTTCTCTTTGTAGTTTTTTGAGATTTTTTTTCTTATTCTTGTAGTTTCTACCGACACTGATTGTCTTTATTCACTTTGTAAATTTGAAGAATCGAATTATGTTATGTTGGAACATGATCCTTCTTTCCTCTTCAAATCATATATAACTTAAATATTTTAAATATTTTTGCTTGATTAGTTAACTATAATTTTATGTCTTTTTGTTGTTATTATTGTAATGATCATAATTATGTTATGTTGAGAACGTGATCTTTCTTTCCCCTTCAAATCATATATAACTAAATATTTTAAATATTTTTGCTTGATTAGTTAATTATTTTATGTATGTTTGTTGGTATTATTGTAAGGATGTTTATAGTTCTCCGGTTAAACCTCCGATGCAATAAGAGTTGATTGATTTCTTATCAAATTAATTAGTTAATTGAAAAAACGGCAATATATCTTATTTCTAATTTCGTCTAACAATATCTTCCTCCTCACTAGCTATAAGAATGTTATACAAATATATAATAAATATAAGTAATAAAAAAAGTAATATATCACATCTCAATATAAAGTAAATAAAATACTAAATATTAAATACAAATATTATATAGCTAAGAATCAAATATCCTCTTATAATTTCGTATCTCACAATCACATAACAATGATATGATAAAAATACATAATTTTAACGTTGCATTATTTATTATATTATTTATATATAGAAATTATTTATAGGCCACATGTTTCACAATTTTGAGAATTTAATCAACAAAAAATTAAATATTTTTTAATTTTATTTTAAAATATCCGTACGATTACATTTTTTTTTGATAATTTCAAAAAAATTTATATTCCTTTTGATTAACTTTTTAATTCTATGTCCCTTTTTAAATTTGCTTTTAATTAATTTTTCTCTTAATAGATATCTCTCTTATAATATAAAATAAGAGAAAAAGTATATATTGTTCAAAATGATAGTAATTACGAAAAATAATGTTTATTATTAGAAGCATATTTGGAGACTTTTAAATATTTGAAATTTCTAAAATGAGGTAAAAAAAATATGTCATATAATACAATAAATCATAAAAATGGTGGAGGATTTTACTTAAACGTATTTTTGTTTATTAAAAAAATATGTAACATTTTCTTTTACCTTTTTCCTCTTATTTTTATATATTTATTTTTAATTTAATTTTTATCATAAACTCACACCTCTTCATCTTTCATAACCTGTATACTTAATCAATACTTATTAGTATTACCTATAACTTCCAACTTTATACCTTCATAACCTCAAATTATTTAATGTTTAAATTTGTGACATCTTAAAAGCACATAAAAAAAATATTTCTAACCAATTATATTTATGTTTAGCATAATTGTCCTCTACTTTAATCTTGTAATGCAAAATCTATCGACAAAGACTGCTTTGTGTAATTATTTTTACTTCTAATGAGAATGATACAAAATAAGATATATAAAAGAGAATAATTGATATGTTTTTTTGCATGAAATTATAAGAGCAAGATCATTACTAAAAGTAAGACAAAAACAATTCTTGAAAACATTAAAATGTATTTGTAGATATGCTTAGCAGGGGGAGATAATCAAAATTATTATGAAGTTATTTTTAAATTTTAAATAAANATTTCAAATATACTTATTACTAACCATTCATCCTCCATTATAATGATTCTAAAAATTTACTTAACTTTTTCTCCTATACTTTAATTATAAGAAAATATTATTTATCGTTAATAATTATAAATATTCATATTATTTGTGAAAAGTTTTTTTATGTTTACTTTATTTAGAAAAAATTTAAGAGTCTAATTATAAGTTTTTAGTAGATATATAAGTTTTTTTTTTAATCTTAACATAAAACCTTTTATCATTAATCTATAATTGTTCATTTATTACTTATTTTATTATGCATTTTAACAATAATATATTATTTTTATGTTAATTTTATATCACTAAAAATTATTTTACCGAACTAAAATCATGTATCACCCATTTCCTTCCAAAGAATCAATATATATAGAGAACTTTATATTTTAATATATAAATATTGAAGTACTTTTTTATCTATTACGAATAATTTTGATATTTCTAAGTCTGTTTTTGAATTTATTACTATTTTAATTCTTTTGATATTTTTGAAAAAAATTTAAAAGACTAAAAATCTCACTGTAAATTTTTAACAAAACATCAAAGTTAACCATATTTAATTTTGAGTACTCATTCAAATGGATAATGAAGTCATAAATTCTTAATTATATATTATAACTAACAAAAAAGAATAGGTACTATTCAACCAAAAAAAGTATAGGTATTTGACCGTACATGTTATTATTTTTTGATAAAATTAATTCATGAATTGAGTTGAAATTACAAAGCTAAATGATAAAATTTATTAACTAATCTATTTGAATTTAAAAATTTAATAAAAATGAAAACTTTTAGATACCGCGCATAGCGCGGCTAAGTTTACTAGTTAATAAATTAAAATCGAATCAAAACGTTACCTACTGTCTACGGGTCTAGCTCAAATTACAATTCGTCGCGCTTATAAAAATATAAAATACGGAAAAATAAGGCAAATATTTACCCCTCTTTCTCATAGTTTCTTGTCACAACTCAAACTTTCCAGAGAATTAGGGTTTCTTCCCTTTTCTCCCTAAAAAATTCACTCTGCTCGACAAATTCAACTTGCTGTACCTCCGGTAAGATTATTCCCTCAATTTCAATTTGTTGTTTGTTGATTGTTTGATTTTGTTTTTTGTTGAATTTTTTGGTATTTTTTTCGTTTCGTAGCTAGTAGTGTTAGAATTTGAAAAATTTAGCTTCATTTGAGCTTGTGATAACTAATCGTAACCCTAATCCTGTTAGATTAGGTCATGGAGGATAATGAAGGTGGGGATGGAGTTGGTGGAGAGCCAATCGAGCAGTTTCACAGGAATGAAGCGATCTCTGCTGTTGCTGATGATGGGTTTATGGTTGAAGAGGATGATGATTACGAAGATCTCTACAATGATGTTAATGTTGGTGAGAATTTTCTTCAATCTTTTAGAAAGAATGAGGATTTAGTATCTAGGAATGAGGAGGTAGAGAGGAAGCCTGAGCAGCCTGTCCTTCCGGCGCCACCACCGGTGGTGGCAGCACCGCAAGTGGTGGATGAGAGTGGGCGTGACGATTTTCAGGGTGTGGGTGGGGAGAGGAATCCTGTAAAAGAGGAGGATGTAGTGTCTGGGATTGCTGCTAGAGCGTCCGTAGGTCCAGCTGTGTCTGGGACTTCTGCTGGTAGTGGGTTTAGGGTTGAGTTAAGTCATCCGTCAAGTAAGATGGGTGATTTAGCAGAGCGGATGGTGAATAGTAATGTTCCAAATCAGGTGATGGCTCAACAGCCTCATGGTGGTGGTGTTGCAGTAGCTACTGGAAATTTGGGTAATGTTGGAAATATGGGGAATGATAATTTGATAAGGCAAGGAGGGGTTAATATGAACGGGGCGGGTAATATTGTTGCTGGAGTTGGGGTCGCTAGTGGTGGAGGAGGAAGTAGTGGTGGCGGTGGTGCGACAATTCTGTTTGTTGGTGATCTGCATTGGTGGACCACAGATGCCGAGCTGGAAGCTGAGTTGAGCAAGTATGGACACGTGAAGGAGGTGAAATTTTTTGAAGAAAAAGCTAGTGGGAAGTCTAAAGGATATTGCCAGGTTGAGTTTCATGATTCCTCAGCTGCCACAGCTTGCAAGGAAAGTATGAATGGACATATGTTCAATGGGCGACCATGTGTGGTCGCTTATGCATCATCACCGTATAATGTGAAGAGGATGGGTGAGGCTCAGGTGAATCGAAATCAGCAGGTGGCTCAAACTGCTGTTCCCCAAGCAAGGCGGGGGCCTGGTGAAGCTGCTGGTAAAATTGGAAATAACAACACTCCTACTGGTGGCAATTATCAAGGCGGCGGTGGTGGTGGTGGGGATGGCAACAGGGGGGGTTATGGTAGAGGAAGTTGGGGTAGAGGGGGTCCTCAAGCTATGGGAAATCGGGGGCCTGTAGGTCCTATGAGAAACAGGCCTGGTGGGATTGCAGGTAGGGGTATGATGGGTAACGGTGGAGGTGGATTTGGACAAGGTATGGGTGGTGCACCTCCTATTATGCATCCTCAAACAATGATGGGTCAAGGCTTTGATCCTGCTTTTGGAGGGCCTATGGGGAGAATGGGTGGTTATGGAGGATTTCCTGGTGGTCCAGCTCCACCATTTCCTGGTATGTTGTCATCTTTTCCACCTGTTGGAGGAGTTGGGATGCCTGGAGTAGCTCCGCATGTAAATCCTGCATTCTTTGGTAGAGGAATGCCAATGAATGGTATGGGAATGATGCCAGGCGCTGGTATGGAGGGGCCTAACATGGGGATGTGGTCAGAACCTAATGCGGGTGGATGGGCTGGTGACGAGCATGGTGGTAGAGCAGGAGAGTCAAGTTATGCAGAAGAAGCTGGGTCTGATCATCAGTATGGAGAAACAACTCACGATAGAGGGGCTTGGCCAAATAATGTGAAAGAGAAAGATAGAGGATCAGAGCGTGATTGGTCTGGTTCTACTGATAGAAAACATAGAGAAGGCAGAGAACCATCCTATGATAGAGACATGGCTCGTGAAAAGGATCGGGGCCACGACCAGGATTGGCCAGAGAAAAGATACCGCGATGATAGAGATGTCGCACGAGACAGAGAGAGGGACCGGGATCATGAACGTCCTAGAGAACGAGGACGTGATCGCGAGAGGGATCGAGATCGTGATCGTCATAGGGATGATAGAGATAGATATGCTGATCATCACAGGTACAAGGACCGTGAGCAAGAATATGATGATGAAGACAGAGGAAGATCATCAAGAGGACACAGCAAATCACGATTATCACATGAAGAAGACCATCGGTCAAGATCAAGGGATGCTGATTATGGAAAGAGGCGGCGTATAACTTCCGAGTGATCTGTGGCCTTGGCTGCTTATTTTCAAGGGTACTTCACAATGAGATCGATTAGTAGCTAATCTACTGAGGGTTTACCATGTGTATCCAGGCTTTCTACTGGGAGGCTTCCTTTACTTCCTGCGTTCATCAAACAGTTGCTCTCTGAAATGTTCTGTTGCATACATGTTTATGCTCTTTTCCTGTTTAAGGAGCACTGGTCTCTCAGCACTAAGAAGTAAGTTCACAGCTCCTCTTACATTGAATTAGTTGCTTTTGGTAATGAATACTACCTGTATTTGCTATTTCTCTGTTTAGGAGGATGTTCTTTGTCTGAAGGGCTTTCTCAAGCATGATGTGCTAGTTGGGAGGGGACTACTTTTATTTATGTGGAACTTAATGTAACCAAAGTTTTCACTGTTTGATGCTGGTCATTCATGGAAAGCGTTCTTTATGACTTGCTGTGTAATTCTATATGCTAAAGCTGAGGCGTTTTTTGTTTTCTGAATCCCGGTGTAAAGAGAACTATATAGAGGATGCTGAATCAGTTGTAGATTTTTTTTTTTTGACTCTTGTAATCTAGAATATGTTTTATGTTTTGTAAATATTTGACTGCCAGTACCATCTTGGTACTGAAGAATACACTGCTATCTTATTAAAAAAATTATAACAACAACAACATGCCATTCCACAAGTGGGGTTTGTGAAGGATAGGATGTACGTAAATCGTACCCCGACCTTTGTAGGGTAGAGCTGCTGAAAAAAAAAGATGATTATTAGGACCCGTTGGACCATGAAACTTGTGATTTTGAATAAAGGCAGTATTTGCTTTCAAAGTGAAAAATGGTATTTGGGAATTGGAGTTGTGTTTGGCCATGAATACCAATTGGAGTTGTTTGTGAATTTGGTGTTTTCAAATTTTGACTTTTTTTGGAAGTAAGTTGCATTCCGGAGCTTTATGGCTAACATAATTTCCAGAATTCAACTCTGGGAAAAAAGTATAAATATTCATGGCCAAACATATGCTTCATGTAGAATTTAACTTCATAAGAAAGTGACTGATACTATAAAAGCCATAGGAAATCCTTGGGGAGTGCATGAAGTTGCTCATTCAATTCTGTAAGCGAACAGCATATATATCTTTTGTGAACCATCAGTCTTCGTTGTCTTTGCACTTTGTTGTTATATCCTTCAAACTGATTTATGTCTAATTTGTTATTTGGGAAATTTTGAAAAAAAACATGGCATTTTGAAAACCCTGCAAGGTTTTCAAATTTCATATTTTATTTTGTTAACTAATCATGAATCCTAATAGACTGACTTCCTGGTACTCCTTTGTTGTGGAGGGCTATAATTAACATTTCTCTCAGGTTCTTCTTGGTGGGGTTCTTAATAGGAAGTGCTGCATTTCCAGCATAAGCTTGAGATTTTTTAGTAATTTTAGCAGAAGTAGTGTTCCAATTTAATACTCCTTCCGTACCAATATATGTGGTTGTGTTTGACTGTGCGAAGTTTTAGAATGGATGATAGACTTTTTGGACTAAACTTAGTTATGCCTGAAAGTATCAAGGATGCCTACATCAGTTGGATTCTCTTGGAAAAATCTATGATGTGTTTGGAAGGAGTGAAATTGAAGATGTTTTGTTGAAATATCAACTCCAAAGTACTCCCTTAAGGTTAGATGTCTTTAAAATTTATGTAGTTGGAGCTTGTCCCCAGTGGACTCTGATGTCAAACTTTTGGATTTTGTTAGCTCCTTATACATAGCATAGGACTCATTTTAATTGAGGTAACAATCTCTCTCTTTTGTAATTATGCATCTTCTTGATGCCACTGATACTACTGCTTACTTTATTTATTGTCTAAAACAAACCATAAACATTTATTTGGTTATAAATGATCTCATAAAGAACAATAAAAGAAATCATATCATCAAGTGTAAGGTTAGAAGTTTAAAGAAAAATATTTGCAAGTATGGCATTATTCTTGGGATGAAATTGGGAAATCGAAAGGAGCAGTTTTTTTTCTTGGACCAATGTTGGAATGAGATGAGTTTAATTTGAGAAACATGATTAGTAAGAAGGATACATATAGCTGATCCGGACTTACTTGGCAAGGAGGAATAGTTGTGTGCTTATTTAGACTTGTGAATTTTGATCTTTACCATGAGACTGACTGACTGTAGTTCCAATGTTTGATTATTCTTTTTTCTGCAAGGTGTTATTACAAATTTTGTTTGGTTTCTTGTGATTATAGCATGGAGGACGTAGAGCAAGCTGTGTGAAGAAGTATGGAAGGGAACTCCTTGAAGCTTCTGCCTGAGGAAGAATGTTATATTATATGGTTTTACCTCTCAGTGAAGATTGAATTGCTAGTGGAACCTTTTATCTCAGTTTTTGAATTTATGTTTTTGTTGAATGTGACCTGAATAATCCTTTCTGGTGACTTGTGACTTTATTGTAAGCCTAGTTATAAATTATCATAGACATTTGCTATTTGATGTAATGTGTTAGGAGGATTTGACCCACAGGTTGGCGCCGATCTGCTCCCTTGCTCTGGCGTTTGTTGTACTAATTGTTTTTCTCTTTGTATCATCGTTTTTTCTTTGTTTTTGACCCAGTTTTTTAGTTGGGCATATGTTGTTGTTTAGCGCTAATTCTTCCTTCTGCAAGTGTACATAGAATTTTCTTGTTACAAGTTTTTGAAAAGTGTACATGGAATACTAACAAGAAAATAGTTCCTGTCATTCTAAATGAACTCTTTACATTTGTCTTCTTTGTTTGCATTTTGTGTATGTTTGGGTCTCTGTTCTCTGCTAAGTTGAGAGAACATTGTTTTTCATATTTGCATTAGATGGCGCTATGTGCATAGCGCTCAAGTTACACATTTAATTCTTCATTGTTTTCGGTATGAGTTCTTCACTACTGTAATTGTTTTTCATACTTGATTTTTCATATGTTTTGCTTGCATCGAGGGTCTTTTGCCAATACCCTTTTGATTTTTCATATGTTTTGCTTGCATCGAGGGTCTTTTGCCAATACCCTTGTGAGAATACGTAGGGTATCTAGTTGCTGTAGAGTAGTGTACTTCATTTTTTGTCCCCTTTGTTATTTCAAAGGAATTTTCTTTGGGTCTATGATTCTCGATTTAGCGTTCTTTTTTTATGACAAGAAAAACTCGTGCGATAGGGGTAAACCATCGCTCTTATACAGTAGCTCGCAAAACACATAGTAGAGGTAATCTGTACAACTGGTGCGACGAGTTCGACCCAGAAGACAAATCTCAAGCTCAAATCACCGGGCTACACCGAACTATTACAATTTATGTTGAGTGAGGGATTATTTTGGTAGTTATGTATACCTTTGATTACAATTTATGACCAAGCGTTCAAACTTATACTAATAAGAAAATCACTTTTTCTCAATATTTCAAATCTATACAAAAAAAAAAAAAGACTTGGTTGCATAGGTCTTTATTTTTAGTTCTTTGTCATCTTTACAAAAAGATCTTTATTTTACACATTAAACATCTAAAAAAGTTTTTTTTTTTCTATATATTATGGATGTACCAAAAATATTTTTCTAAAAAAAAAAATAGTGGTCCACGTAAGCAACGATAAAAATATCCTATCCTGACCGACCATACCCCATATAAGATGCCGACGTCCCTGATCTTTCGGCTAAACCAACAACCAATCATACACTTCCACGTATTCAACCCCATGCCATTTTTTAACACCAACACCCCCTATTATATTCTATCTTATCCTATTCTAAAAATTCAGTGCTTCAACATTTTTCTCCCTAACATATTGTGTTTGTTATTAGTTTCATAAAATAAAAGTATAAAAATTTTCTCCATTTTCTTGTTCTTAAAGCTTGTGTGCTATCATAGGCAAATACAAGACTGCGTATACATCAGTGTCTTCAGACTTTACTCGTGGAATTACATTTATGAAAATAAAGTTGTGCATATAGTACACTCTCCAAATCCACTTGTGAGATTACTCCGGGTAAGTTGTTGTTCTTGTAGTTCTCTATAAAGTATAAGGATATATCGAAAACAGTCTTTCTATCTTTAACCAGATAGAGGTATTTAAGACTGTGTACGCACACTATCCTTTGTCAAACTCTATTTGTGGAATTACGTTGAGTATGTTTGTTTTTTTTTTTTTAGAAAAGATCCAAACTTTGCCAAGAATAATGATAAAGTTTGAGTCCTTTTTTTCCCTTTCGACAGGTAATTTTCACTTCTGTATTTGATCAGCAAGATATAAGGAACAGAATTTAGGAGATTTCGATGGCGGATTCGGATAATGAATCAGGAGGACACAGAGAGAACAGTAACATTGAGAGTTCCCTAAGAGAACAAGACAGGTTCCTTCCCATAGCAAATGTAAGCAGAATCATGAAGAAAGCATTACCAGCTAACGCGAAAATCTCGAAAGATGCTAAGGAGGTAGTTCAAGAATGTGTTTCTGAATTCATAAGTTTTATCACAGGGGAGGCATCAGATAAGTGTCAGAGAGAGAAGAGAAAGACAATCAATGGTGATGATTTGTTGTGGGCAATGACAACTCTTGGTTTTGAAGAATACATTGAGCCACTCAAGATTTATTTGCAGAGGTTTAGGGATTTGGAAGGGCAAAAAAGTGGTGTCTCTGGAGAGAAGGATCATAGTGGATCAGTGGGTTATGTTGAGGACTACCATGGCATGATGATGATGGGGAGTCAACACCATCAAGGACACGGGTATGGTACCGGTGTATACAATCATCATACGGGGGAGAATACTGCAGGGGTTGGTACAGGAGGGTCGCGGTTTCCTGATGTTGGGAGGCAAAGGTGAAACTGTGACATCCGGGGACTACAAAGATGTATCAGCACGCGATGTTTCAGCTGTCAACAGGTTCAAGTATGGATACTGAAAGACAGGAACAGACTTTGTAGTTTGTATTCTACAGAGATGTAAATTGGTAAACATGTGTGTACATTACAATGTGGGTGTAAACAATGGTAGTTTTAATGGATTGTAAGTGTCTATTACATCATTGTTTCTCTAATAGTTGATGTTTGAATAAACCTTTTTTAGTGTAACAAACGATTTACATTGTCATATATTATCACTTCTTCAAGAGTTTCAAACCATACGCAACTATCCATACCTAAACAAACCTTGTCTATGGGAGGATTCAAAACTGATAACATCTGCAATAACACAACCATCACACCACGCAATTACAACTCGACCAATGCTTTGAAGGCAAACAAAGTTTCCACAGCACGAGCAAGTGCAAAAACTCACAAAGCACGTTCGACATTGTGAAACGATTCCGTTTCCACCTGCATTTGAACATTTTCAAATCCTAATATCCAAGAATGCAAACATCACCGTGCAATGGTCACAACAAAGCACTAGCTAATAGCTGATTCACTAACAAAGATGGTTCCAAGTTCCAACACTAGTTAGCCTTGGAAAATTCCAGCCCACAAATAAATAAGAAAACAGCCATACATGGTCACAAATGGATGTTGATTTTGACTACAGTATTTGTACTTGTAATCCATGATCCAGGGCAGCTAAATAAGTTGACAGAAACAAAAACTACAAATGTGTTTATACAAGCAGTAATCTTGCATTTATAATTCTACGATATCCTAGTCAAAGTAATAATCATAAAACGATACATTAACAATAGATTACAGCTGGTTGAACTCGTAATGAGCACCTGGAGGCACAAATTCATGAGGAAGAGATCGGTTATTGAGACGGACAGTGTAGGCTACATTTCCTGTGATTACATTCTACTCATATTTTCAGGCTTTCACACCTTTGCTAGAAGGCTTTTTAGCATCCTTCAAGGCCTCACCTTCATCTTCCTCATCATCTTCCTCGTCAGCTAGTTTAGTAAGCTCATCCTGGATCATAATCTTTATAGACGATTTTCTGGGCATGAGATCGGTATCAAACCGCTTGGCTGCAGAAGAAAAAAGGTGTCATGCATTGCTTAGAAACAAGGACAGAGGCCATCTGAAATCTACATATCTTGCTATTCGCCTCATGGAGGACATACATTACGTTTCTCAAAATATAATTTGAACTAACACAATAATCAATAAGACCTAGCTTCTTTTTACCAAGTACACCTAAAGAATTGCAAAAAGAAAAGACAAAATAAGAACACTCACCAAGTTGCTTCAGAATGTCAGTAAAGGTAGCCTACAAGCACAAAACAGACACGATGTTAGGAATCCCGGAATGCAAAATTTGAGAATGAATATTACCACTCTGGATCACTCAAATATGCAATGGGTTAGAGCATCATGGCAAAAAGGAATACAAAAAAGTAAATGTATGCGTCTCCACAGAACAATCATACAAGGGAATTGCAAGATGGGATGAATTGGAGTTCAATGCTAACCGTATTGAAGTCTACTTCTTTCAGAATTTCACAAATTGCATTTCTAAGTTCATCATCACTTGGTCTCAGTTTATCCTCCTTGCTCTTGTCCTTTCCCTTTACAATCTTTTTCCCTGCACAAACACAAAGCTCTTTGAGAAACACCTTTGCTAATTATCAGTACAAAATCAACCATGTTTGAACACCTCATAACAATCCACCAATGGGCATATATAGCGATCCTCACCAGTATTTTCTCTGGGAGTAGACTTCTTTGGCGTTGAAGATTTTTCTTTAACGACTTCAGTTTTTTTCTTCTTTGAAGATGCTTTGGGAGTTGCATCATCGTTAGCAATATGCTTTGAGCTCTTTGATGATTTTGAAGGGGTCTTTTTGGGAGGACTTGGTACTTTAGAGACTGCAGGTTTCTTGGTCTTAGCTTTCACAGCAGGTTCTTTCTTTGTTGAAGATTTACTTGAACTCTGCTTATGCTTTTTCTTGTCCTCCTTAGGCTCCGGCTCTGGCTCTGGCTCCGGCTCCGGCTCAGGCTCTTGCTCTGGCTCAGGCTCAGGCTCATCTTCAGATTCACTCTCCTTCTCACTTTCAGCCTGATCTGACTTCTCATCATCAGATCTCTGAGGAACACCATTAGTCTTTTCCTCTTCAGATTCCTCATGGACATCTTCTTCTTGCTCAGATTCATCTTCTGACTCTTGCACTTTCTTCTTCTTTTCAGCCTTTTGTGCAGTTTCGGCCTTCTTTCCACTCTGTATAGTTAAAAAGAAAACCAAACCCCCCCAAATAAAATATTAATGTAAAAGCACAGCTCCGCCCTTTCTTTTTCTTATTCTAATTCGAAAACAGCATATGGTAATAAACATGATGAATATTCTTAAACCATATGTAGTATTAATCCAGACCCCAAAATTTCAGCTTATTGTAAGATACACTTTTTCTCTTCTTTTTCATTAATGTAAAAAGATCTCACTCTATAAAGATCAGATTAGCAGTCGAACACTTCCAAGACAAAGCCACTTCAAAGCAGCAAGAATAAATTGCAAGAACTTTAGCAACTTCTACACTGTTAAAGTCATGGTGATACTAACCCTCTGAGATCTTAGAATGTGGATTCATAAAATCAAGACGGGAAAAGGTAAAACCAAAAATAAAAAATAAAAAAATTGTGCAATGAATTTTGATTAATTTTATCAAATTTTGTTCGTGAATATTAAGAGTTAAGACTACAGGATACAAGTATCCGGTTGCAAATGGAAAACCATATTTCAGTTGGTATTATTTCACTACTAGAACTTAAATAGATGTTAAGAGGAGAAAATTACCTTGGTTGATCCTTTCGAGCTAGCGGATGCCGATGAGGGACTTTTTTTGCTCTCTCTTCTCCGCTTCTTTCCTCTGCTTGACTATTCATTTGACCGGGGATGTGTCAGCATACTATAAACTAACAGAACAAGTGACATACTTTTATCACAGTTAGAAGTCACCCACCTGGTCCTTCTCGGCAAGCAACTCAGTAGTTGTGGCATGAGGAGCTTCCAGAAAGTCCATCAACTTTACCACCATGTCTTCCTGATCATACAAATCTCCTAATTAGTTAAGACGCTTGGGAGGAAGATAGTATACAAGATGCAATCTTCACATAATATGAAGTGACAAGTTGAGGATGAAAGCAATTTTCTCAGTTAAACTATTCAAAAGGAAAAATATATTCTTCCTGTTCGGCCTAAATATGTAATTCTCATAAGATAAATTGCACTTGAGTGAGAAAAGAACTACTTAGTGAAATATAAATGCCTAGCATGCAGCTAAAACATGTGAACACACCTTTCTGGAAGTAGCTTTGGTAACAGGTATATCCAGTACATCACAGAATTCCAACAGCTTCTCTTTAATATACTTGTCAAACTTTTCTTTTACTTTCATCTTTTGCTTTTCCTGCAACATTACAATGACCTAACCTTAAGAATTTCTAGAAGCTCAATCATAAAATAATGAATGAGATGCAATTTTCTGAGTAACAATGAATGAGATACATATACAACCATTGTGAGCAAACAAAGAGAAGGTTTAAGCTTCTCCCCAGATGACCATCCCACGCAAAAGGGGAACGGAATAGTTGTTTGCTCATATATGCATCCTTCCACAACATGAGATGTCATTTACCTCATTTTCATGCCAGACAAAGCCAGAAAACCGTGAAATATTGCTCTTGATCTGGGCTGCCTGAGAAGGACAAGAACTATGAGCAAAATAAACAAAAGGATGAAACTAGGGAAGCAAGATTAGAAGTGAATCAACCCAGTGGAATGAGCTGCTGACTAATTCCATATGTGGTGATCAAGTAACACGTAAGAAAAATCATGCTAAATGCTTCAAATCATCATATTTGCAAGAAGAAAAGATATCATGTTTAACAAAACGTACAATCGAACACAGACAAGCACACTATGGTAAATATTTCTAAGACTTATTCTTGCAGGTAATAAATTGCAGATATCAGAAAGTTTTAACTGATGCTGGAAAAAAGTACCTCAGTGTCAGCTGAAAAGAAATGATATGGCACTTAGGTTGCAGATGTGACTCTTTAGAAACTAGATATAGTTATAAAGCATTTTCTTTTTTCTTTAATAAGTACAAGTTTCCTAATGGATTTAGGTTGCAAAAGATCTCAAAATTATTTGTATCTCTTCAGTTGTCACTGCTTTTGAGTTGTGATATAAGGTAAATTACAGTATGGCTAAAACAAAATACAAAATACTTTTAGGAGTAACCACCAACATTATTATTTATAACTATGGTGTCCGGGTCAACTTTCCGGCACCTCAACTAATTCCACTTGGGACCTGTTACCTCCCACCGACGGGTAATTTCCTCAAGATAAAAGGTGAAATGTTCATAACTTCACCTTAGTAATTTCATATACTGATTCTATCCTCCTTTCAAGGTGAAAGATGAGGGAAGAAGAAAAATGAGTTCTTGTAAAATAATTAATATCAAGCGAAACCAAAACTTTTAGTCTATCACATGATACAGGATGAGTCATAAAGAGTAGACTTTCAAGTTCAACTTCAGGATTCTACTTTCTGAAAGGACATAGTGTCATCATGAACAAGTGGAACTCCAGTTCTGCACTGTGCACAATGTCCACACATTCCTAAGTTCCAAACACATTAAAGATTCTTATGAAGTTTTCTTTTCATTTTTCTTCGTCCAACTAGGAGTCTCACCTTTGGCTTTCAACTTGGTAGGATTATTATTATACGTTTTCCCAAAAGAACATTCATTCATTTCTCTCTTCCCCGTCGACTTCTCCAGTATATAAAATGTAACAACACAGGTTTATAAGACCAACAAATATTCACAGATATAAGCAGTAAGTCTCTAAATATATTTCGAGACTATGTGATCCTATGGAATCTTCAGGTTCAAGCCATGTTGATAAATATTTCCAATATTTAAGCCTTTCCACAACTAATACTATCCGGACTGGTCTACATTTATGGAACTATCAAACAAGATATTGTATGAATAATGATTATGCCAACTCTTGAAAATCAAAGTAAGATAATTTTATCATTCATCTTGGAAGACACAGAAACATAAGATGACCATAGCATTATTTTTCTTTTATTTATTGCAAATAACAAAGCTACAATATCACATATCAGCGAATAACAGTGTTCAGTGTTTAGAAACAAGTAAGGTCTTTCTTCTTCTTCTTCTTCTTCTTCTTCTTTTTGTTGATTATTAAAAAAAGAGCAAGTTCACTTATAGAATATGGAACTAGAAAAGAAACTAGAGAAGTTTTAAAGTATTGATTACTATAGCACAGAAAAACGTGTAGCTTTCCTAGGCTTTCTTTAATGTACTCATGAGAGAAAAGTTAATAGCTCTACTAAAGAAACCTATCCATTGTCAAGAAGAGAACTCAATGGACATCACTAGTTATAAAATGGGCAGACCAAGAGCAAGATTAAAAATACAATTCCGAGACAGATCAGACAAAGAAAAGAACTACAAGTCAGGACATCACCTTTCCACGCCGCCCATAGAGAATAGTATGCAGCAATTTGAATGTGTCTTCCGTCTTCTTTTTGGATAATTTGTATGCAACTGAAGTCAAAAATCAAAAAAAAAAAGGAATGAAAAGAAGTTCCACCTGATCAAAAAACTTCAGCTGAAATCATTAGACATCAGAAAATTAGATGTGCCAAAACGCAAGAAGAACAGTGACTGGCAATATAGCAAAAACCACACTTCCATAAATGAGTATAAGATGCACCAAGGATATGCTGCTTAGCAAAGTATTGGATACTAGAGACTTTGTCCTTTTGATCGTCTATTGGGGCATTTGATCACTAGAGAATCACAATAACCTATCCTGATACACAAAAGGGACAAAAAGATAAAAGGAGAGGATAGGTTTCAAGATCTAAACTTGATAGGTTCAACCTTCAAAGTTCTTAGCACTTAACTCATTATATTTTCGAAATCATGGTTTCAAATTTAATATTTGTTGAAATTTTTGTGGATTTTCCAATAAAAGTTTGTTCAGTGTTGAAAATGCCGGGTTCGGATGAACCTGGTGAGGAACCACTGGATCCTCCCTGGAAACTGACCTCAGATGCAAATAATTTGTCTCTCAACTCTATACCTATATTTGTAGGAGCGGAAGTAGAGAAAGAACAAGTTACATAGTAACAGAGGCAATTACTAGAAGCAGCAAATTTCTATATCCTTTTGCAGAGTAATAAAATCACATCCAGACATAGCACATGGAAGCTGCAGTGAGAGACCTACATCACTTGGATTGCATACAAACCTACAATACCATTTCACAGGGATTAAGTTTTAGTCATGTTAGTGCATTTACATTGGATCCAATGTTTGTTAGGAGTCTATTAGTATTGTTATATTTACATATCAGAAATGATGTAAAGAATATCCAATGCTAGAGAAACTAATTTTCATAGAGTAGACCTTCCCTGGAATGAGGTATAATTGTTTTTGCTGTTCGCAAAGCTATAAAAATATACCACAAAACTAAGATTTTTTTTTCTTTCGTGTGAGGGTGGGTGGGCG
>NC_028643.1:78264021-78406547 GCF_001406875.1 Solanum pennellii | reverse complement strand
GGCGGGTATGGGGGGAGGGGGGGAGACATATCATACGAAAATGACTTTCTGTTCTGCAGCATTAGTGCCAATGTTGAGTAATTGACAACGTTAATTTGCAGCTATATGAATCCTACGGAGGAGAACGCAACTGAATTTTACATTAGCGATACCATACTAGAAAAAAAATGGCAGCTAAAACTTAAGGAATTTACCATTGGGGATATCTTTTAGTGCAGTTCCACGACCCTGCAGAGCACATAAAACATAAATTGGTCTCATAAGCAACAATAAATGTGCAGTGAGGGGCCTAAAATATGGAAATGCAGAAGGAGAAGAGGCATAAAATATCAGTAATTGTATAGCAGACCTTTTCAATACGGAATTCCTTGTTGGCTTCTCTGTCAATAGAAGCAACAAGCCTTTCAACAGATTTGCGTTCACGTACAGGGCGGTCAATTGTTGGGGGTGCAGGAGTTTTTGGCTCCTTCTCCTTCTTTGGTGCAACTTCTCGTTTCCTTTTATTGTCTTTCTGCCCCTTGGATTTAACACTCTTCTTAGACCCTTCTTTATCTTTATGCTTTTCATTAGTTTTGTTATCCTCTTTCTCACCCTCCTCTCTAACCTCCTCATCCTTGTTCTCTGGCTCTTCAGCCATTTCTTCATCATCATCCTTATTATCCGGCTCTTCAGCCATTTCCTCATCCTTATTATCCTGCTCTTCAGCCATTTCCTCTTCCACATCCTTATTATCTGGCTCTTCTTCCATTGCCTCACTCTTGGTTTGTGGCTTCTCTTCATCCACTTCAATTTCCTGGTCAGGTTTCTCTTCTTCTTTAGTTTCATTGGTTTCTTTCACCTCTTCCCCCTTTCCGTTGTTTTCTTTTGCCTCTTCCTCTTTTTCATTGTCTTCTTTTGCAACTTCCTCTTTTTCAATGTTCTCTTTCACCTCTTCTTCTCCTTTGGTCTCTTTTGCCTCTTCTTTGTCTATATCCATCTTTTCAGCAACATCTTTATCACTCTCTTTACTCTCTTCTTCTTTCACTTCCTTCGTTCCATCCTTTTCCGCGTGCAAGTCCTTGGCAACAGCTTCACTCTTGTCTTCCACTGCCACATTTCCATTAGCAGGTGCCTCTACCACCTCAGAAACTGTCTCCCCTTCTCCCATAGCTAAAACTCAACTCTAATAGTCGAAAAAGATAAGAACTTTAGCAAGCAGCAGAAACTAAAAAGCATTTGAAATGCCAAGCAACACATATAAGCCTTCATTTTGCAGAATTTTGTCAAATACTTGTAGCAATACCAATAACCACTATTAATCAGCACAGCTCAATATTAACACAAAAACACAAAGCAATTCTGTCCAGAATTGTGCAAATTATATCTCCCGAGACATTTCCAGATTCATTTGTAACTATCAACAGTCAAACTCACCACATATAACGAGAAAAAACAAACAAAAGAGAACAAAGATCCAATTTTTATCTAAATCTACGAAACCCTAAGCTCCAAAAAAAACAAATCTTACATCACAAACACAACACAACAAGGTATAAACATGGAATAAAAGGCACAAAATTTGCTAAATTTACATAAAATTAAACAACTTACAGAGATTTATGAGCAAAATTTGATGATTTTTGCAGCTCAAAGCTCACAGAGTTTACACTCTCGTAACTGAGTTTTCTCTCTCTTTATTTTCTCTCTCTTAAGTTTCAACGTTTCGACACACACACTGAGGAGAGTCGGGAGGGACTTTTTCGGTTTTGTGTACAAAATTGCGTTGCGGACTCCAAATTCCGGACTTAAAAGGGCTTAAATGCCACGTCCAATTTATGAGGCAGAACCTTTGTACTAATATACTTACTTTTATTCCGCGTTTGATCATAGATTTCGAAATTATTTTTTCGTTAGAGAAATTTTATGTACATGTCTTTCGTAATTTCTCGGTTTCCAATTCTAGTCATCGTATATATATACGTGCTTTGATCATCACATTATTTCACTGTAGTTAATATTGTATCTTCTGCATATATTTATAACTGTTTTTTAATATATCGTATTTCACTGTTGATTTTGATTTCGTATTTCTATTTCCAAAAATTGGTTTGAAATACTTTTTAACGTAAAGATTTTGTGAAAGTGATTTATATGGGATCTATATTCTACATATTGTTTAACAGTTTTCTATTTTACCGGATTTCATTATTCTAGCTGCTTTTATTTATATATTTCCATATTTCAAAACAATAAACTTACTTTTATTCCGTGTTTGATCATAAATTTTAAAATTATTTTCTCGTTAGAGATCTTTGATGTACATATTTTTCCGTAATTTCTTGATTTCCAACTCTAGTTATCATATACATTCATACATGCTTTGATCATCACATTATTTCATTACTGTTAATATTTTATCTTCCGCATGTATTTATAACGATTTTTTAGTATGTCGTATTTCATTGTTGTTACTGATTTTGATTTCGAATTTCTATTTCTAATAATGGTTTGAAATATCTTTTTAGCATGAAGATTTAGTGAAAGTAATTTATATGGATCTGTATTCTGCATGTTGTTTAACAGTTTTTTATTTTGTCATGTTTCGTTATTATAACTGCTTTTATTTATACTTTTTCATCTTTCAATTGTTTTGAAATATTTTTTTTAAAACTTGAGAATCTAGTGGAAATGATTATATTTATTATATCTTATACATGTTATTTATAACTATTTTCTATTTTGTCGGATTTTATTGTTGTGATTGTTTTTATTTTTGTATTTTCATTTTTTAACTGTATTAAAATGCTTTTTTTAACGTGCAAATTCAGTGAAAATGATTTATACGTGTTATATCTTATGCATGTTGTTTATAACTACTTTCTATTTTGTCGTATTTCATTATTGTTACTGTTTTTGGGTTTTGGATTTCTATTTTTAAATGGTTTTGAAATAATTTTTTAATGAGCAGATTCATGAAATGATTTTTATGTACTCTATCTTCGTATGTTATTTATAGTTATTGTCTATTTTATCGTACCTCATTATTGTTTGTCTTTTTATTTTTATATTTTTAATTTTCAATTGTTTTGAAACATTCTTTTAACCTAAAAATCTGGTGAAAATGATTAGATTTGTTCTATCCTATGCATGTTGTTTTGAAATGTTCTTCTAACCTGGAATTTTGGAGGAAATGTTTATATCTGTTTTATCATGGCATGTTCTTTATAATTGTTTTCTATTTTGTCGAATTTTATTATTGTTATTGTTTTTATTTTTGTATCTTCAATTTCAAACAGTATTGTGCTTTGATCATCACATTATTTCACTATTGTTAATATTTTATCTTCTGCATTTGTATATAACTGCTTTTTAGTATGTCGTATTTCATTGTTATTACTGATTTTGATTTTGTATTTTTGTTTCCAAATGGGTTTGAAATATTTTTTTAACGTGAAGATGTAGTGAAAGTGATTTATATGGTATCTACATTTTGCATGTTGTTTAACAGTTTTCTATCTTGTCGTGTTTTATTATTATAACTGTTTTTTATTTATATATTTTCATCTTTCAATTGTTTTGATATTTTTTTAAAACTTGAGAATCTAGTGGAAATGATTATATTTATTATATCTTATACATGTTGTTTATAACGGTTTTCTATTTTGTCAGATTTTATTGTTGTTACTGTTTTTATTTTTATATTTTTCATTTTCAAATTGTATTTAAATGCTTTCTTTTACGTGCGAATTCAATGGAAATGATTTATACGTGTTCCATGTTATGCATTTTGTTTATAATTGTTTCCTATCTTGTCATATTTCATAATTGTTACTGTTTTTTTATTTAACATTTTTTAAAAATTGATTTGAAATATCTTTTGAACGGGCAGATGCAGTGATATGATTTTTGTACATATGTTGTTTATTATTGTTTTCTATTTTATCGTACTTCATTATTGTTAGTCCTTTTATTTTTATATTTTTATTTCAATTGTTTTGAAACGTTCTTTTAACCTGAAAATTTGGTCGGATTATATTTGTTCATCATATGCATGTTGTTTTGAAATGTTCTTTTAATCTAGAAATTTGGAGGAAATGCTTATATTTATTTTATCTTGTGCGCATTCTTTATAATTGTTTTCTATTTTGTCGAAATTTATAATTGTTACTGTTTTTATTTTTGTATTTCCAATTTCGAACAGTATTGAAAAAAATTTAATGTAAGAATCTAGTGGAAATGATTTGTATGTCTTCTATCTTACGCATGTTATAACTATTTTTTATTTTGTCGTATTTCATTGTTGTTATTGTTTTTTGTTTTGAAATATTGTTTTAACGTGTAGATTTAGTGAAATTATTTTTATGTGTTGTATCATCCGTACGTTGTTGATAATTGTACATATTTTGTCGTACTTCGTTATTGTTACTATTTTTACTTATATATTTCTATATTTCAATTGTTTTGAAATGTTTTTTAAATATGAAAATACAGTGCAAAATAATTTTTATGTGTTCTATCTTATCCATGTAGTTTATAACTGCTTTTTATTTTGTCGTATTTCTATTGTTACTATTTTTGGTTTTGTATTTCTATTTTTGAAGGGTTTTAAAATAATTTTGTAATGGGTAGATTCAGTAAGACGATATTTATGTACTCTATCTTTTGTATGTTGTTTATAACTATTTCCTATTTTGTCGTATTTCACTTTTGTTATTCCTTTTATTTTATATTTTTATTTTTGAATTGTTTTGAAATTTTCTTTTAACCTAAAAGATTGGTGAAAATGATTATATTTGTTCCTATGCATATTGTTTTGAAATATTCTTTTAACCTGGAAATCTAGAGGAATTGATTATATTTGTTTTATCCCATGAACATTTTTATAAATGTATTCTATTTTGTCAAATTTTATTATTATTGTTGTTTTTATTTTAGTATTTATAATTTCAAATTGTATCGAAATGTTGTTTTTAACGTGAAAATCTAGTGAAAATGATTTGTATGTGTTCTATCTTATGCATGTTGTTTATGACTGCTTTTATTTTGTCGTATTTCATTATTGTTATTGTTTTATTATTTTTGTATTTCTATTTTCAAATGGTTTTGAAATATTTTTTTAACGTGCAGATTTATTGAAATTAGGGAAAAGGGTCTGATATACCCCTCAACTTTGTCATTTGGAGCTGATATACCCCTCGTTATAAAAGTGGCTCATATATGCCCTTACCGTTATACAAACGGCTCACATATACCCCTGCCGTTACAAAATGGCTCACATATACTCTTCATTTAACGGAAGTTAAAAAATTAGTTTTAAATTTATATTTATTACTTCTAATTTATTAAAAGAAAATATTTAGGGGTATATATGATTCTTCTGTCAAAGTTCAAGGTATATTTTAATTTTTTTCATGCATAAATTATTTTTTGACTTCTTTTATTATAATTATTTGAGTTTCTTATTTTTATTTTATTTTTTTTCTTTCATTCCTTAGTTTAAAAAAAATTAAACTATTTTTTGTGTGTGTATTGTAATTTAATTTCGTATTCAAAGAAAAAATTTGGCCATCTACAATAAGTTTTACAAAATCTTAGTGAAACATAAATAAATTTGATTATCAAAATAATAATTATAAATTAGTCATTGAAAAAAAAAAGTCAAAAAAATATGTTTGACGAGGATAAATTTACTCATATTGGATTATATTTTTTAGAAAAAAATAATAAAAATTTAGATTAAAATTAATTTTTTTTCATTTCCGTTAGAGGAAAAGGGTATATGTGAGCCATTTGTTTACAAGTAGGGGTATATATGAGCCACTTTCATAACAAGGGGTATATCAACTCTAAATGACAAAGTTGAGGGGTATATCAGACCCTTTTCCCTTGAAATTATTTTGGTGTGTTTTATCTTTTGTATGTTGTTGATAACCATTTACTATTTTATCGTACTTCATTATTGTCGTTACTTTTACTTTTATATTTTCACTTTTCAATTGTTTCAAAATATTTTTTTTATCTGACAATATTGTGGAAAATGATTTTTATGTGTTCTATTATATATCTGTTGTTTATAACAACTTTCTATTTTGTTATATTTCATTATTGTTACTGTATTTATTTTTGTATTTTCATTTTCAAATGTTATTGATATACTTTCTTAAACGTGGTGAAAATTATTTATACGTGTTTTATCTTATGTATATTGTTTATAATTGTTTTCTATGTTGTCATATTTCATCATCGTTATTATTTTTAGTTATGTATTTTCATTTTTCCAACTGTTATGAAATTTTTTTTTAACCTTAGCATTTAGGGGAGTGATTCACATTTGTCGTACTTCATTATTGTTATTATTTTATATTTCAAACTGTATGAAAATACTTTTTTCAACTTGACAATCTAGTGAAAATGATTTATATGTGTTTATTTATGCATTTTCATTTTCAAACTGTTTTAAAATGACTTTTTAACGTGCGAATTTAATGAGAATGATTTATAAATGTTCTATCTTTTGCATAATGTTTATAATTGCTTAACGTGCAAATCTATTAAAATGATTTATATATGTTTTAGCTTCCACAAATCTACATGTTGTTTAACTATTTGTTATTTTATCGTATTTCAATGTTATTACTATTCTTATTTATGCATTTTCATTTTCAAAGAAAATGTTTTTTAATGTGTTAATCTATTGAAAACGATTGTGTGTGTTCTATTTTATGTATGTTGTTTATAAGTGTTTTCTATTTTCAAACTATTTTTTGAAATGCTTTTTTATTTTGAGGATCTATTTAAATCGTTTATACGTGTTTTATCTTATGCGTATTGTTTTAACTGTTTTTATTTTATCGTATTTTATTATCGTTACTATTTTCATTTTTGCATCTCTATCTTCAAATAGTTTTGAAATGTTTTTTAACGTGCCAATTTCGCTAAGAAAATGATTTATATGTGTTCTATCTTCTGCATTTTCTTTATAACTGTTTTTTGTTTTGTTGTAATTCATTATTGTTATTGTTTATATTTTTGGATTTTCATTTCAAACTGTTTTGAAATACCTTCTTAACGCACAAATCTAGTGAAAATAATTTATACGTGTTCAGTTTTCTACTTATTTTTTTATAATTATCTTCTATTTTGTCGTATTTCATTATTTTTATTATTTTATTTTTTGTATTTCCACTTTCAAATTGTTTTAAAATGTTTTTGTTCTTAAAGAATTTAACGGAAATAGTTTATATGTCTTACGAATTAGGGACAAGATTTGTTCAAGTTTTGCCCTCACCAAACCTTAGCTATGAAATATATTAGTGTTGACTTTACTCAAAGGAAAATTAACTTTTTCCGTCTAAATTGTACTTTTCTTAATATAACTTTAAAATTTAATCGTTAAAATCTATGACAAAATAAAAATCTAAATCAACAACGTATAATTTTATTCCGTACACGACATCTGAAAATGGATGGTGGATATTGCACTATTCGTTTTGGACCTGCAAAAGCATTTGTAAGCTACATTGCTTTTAATTATATAGTTGACTACTAAATTATGTATCTTTTTCTTCTTTTTTATTTTTTTGATTTTTTCATTTTTGTGCTTTTTCCCGCTAAATTTCCCCTCCAAAATAAATCTTAATATTTGAAAATTTTAGATCTTACACATGACAATTGACATTCACTAGATCCAAAAAGTTGATGGCTTTGTAACTTTATGGAATCTAGTAGTATTATATTTTATATGTAAAAAAATAATAATAATTGAAATTGATTAAATTATTATTTTGATGACGATTTTAAGATTTGTATTAAATTTAATTCAATTAAAATATGTGTTGAAAAATTTCAAGTTAGGAGTTAATTGTTTTCTAATAATGTGTGATTTCGCTTTTATTTGGATCATGTATCTCTGTGTGTGGGCAAATAAATCAATTAACATGTGTCAATAAAACTTGTTTTAGTTTGCTTGTTTGTTTCTTTGCTAGAAACAAACTATATTAATATTCGTACGTAAGAAAATTTATTTCGTTCGCTGATCTATCTCTTTCCTTCTTGCAAATAAAACTATTAATATGCATTCACTAGAAAAAATATTTAGTTCATGGATGTGTTTTATTTTTGCAGAAAACTGATTAATATTTATATCCAATGAAAGTTATTTTTATTCAGCGATCTATTTTTTATTTGCAGATAAATTGATTAATATTCATTGATAAAAAAATTATTTTAATTCATTGATTTGTCTTTTACGTGCAACCAAGTTGATTAATAAACACATTTTTTTAATATCAAAGACAAGGCAAATTGATCAACATTCAACACATTTTGATAAAACAGAAGACAAGACAAATTGATCAACTTTCCGTACGTTTATATAAAGCATGAAATAGATAAAAAATAGTCAATGGTAAGTAATAATTGTCATCTTCACCTAAACAAAATGATTAATATTCGTACACAAGAACAAATTATTTACTTTGTTGATGTGCAACCAAACAGATTAATATTTGTATCCAACAAAAAGTTGTTTTAGTTCATCTCTCTTGCCTGTAAACAAATTGATTAATATTCATACACAAATAAAACATATTTTAATTCACCGATTTATCTTTTATGTGCAAACAAATTGACTAATAAACATATTTTCAGTAATGAAACAAAGACAAATCGATCAACATTCAACACCTTTCAATAAAGCATAAGACGTGATAAAATGATCAACATCAATACGTTTCGATAAAAACATGCTATTAAAGGAAAGAGTTAATAGTATGTGATAACTGTTGTCACTATCTATCATTAACAATGTATCATCGCATTCACTAGTTATTACCAAAGACTATCATGGACGATTTTACTACTTAACAACAATTATCGCAATTCGTTATAATCGAGTCATCATTTGCACTCATTCTCGTTATCGTAATACCTAAAGACAATCATTATTATATGAGTTATCTTTCAATTATTGATTATTATCAACAATTATTAATGACTATCGATAATCAATACCACATTATCTATCACAAATATTCATTATGCATTTTTATAAATATCGCTATCAACCTTATTATCAATTACCGACAGTCAAATCGTAACCACGACTATTAACCGTCACCGCCGTATAATTATGTCGGGTCATTTGGTTCCTTTTCGGGTCAAACACCAAAGATAAGGCTAGCATTGTCATTTTACTTGAAAAAAGAGGTTCAGTAAAACAGAGGATTTTAGATTTTTTTAGGGTTTCGGATTCTCTTCGAGAAAGATTCGATTTTGATGTAATCTTATAGCTATAGTTGCGTGCTTTGATTCACTTCTGAGGAGAATCGAGCGGCGACGGAGACGGCGACGGCGTTCCAGTGAAATCGATGATCGTCAGCTGCACCAAATGGACCAGTCTTCGGTGCAAACCACTCCTTCAATCGAAGATGAGGAGTGGGGTATTATCTTCTTTTTCAATTTTTATTTTTATTGTTGTTTGGTTTTCCAATGGAATATATGGTGTTCAAGTTCATCAGATTTGTGAATTTATGGATAAGTAGGTTTGCTCTGTTGATGAATCCATCATAGAGATATGAATTATGATCAATTTTGTCCGGTTAATTTCTGTATTAGCTCTAAAAGGAATTTGCTTATCGGATACCTGTTGCCGGTTGGAGGTGGCAGGTGAATTAGTCATGTGCGTGAAAGTTGGCCTAAACACCAATAGTTGCCAGTCTGATGGAGGTGGTTTAACTTGTTCGAATGCTTTGTCATTTGTGGATAGTGATATGACTTTGATTTGATGAATTTTGCTACTTGGATTAACAGAGGAGTAACACTTTAGGTAGTTGTTTTAGTGAGAGAGGCAGTAGGTACCCACTGTAATACTCGGAGTTTGCATAAGCTAGCTGCTGCCCCTGCTAAATTGCCACATGAAATTGAGCACAGTTTTGCAAAGAAATAGCCCACTTGTTTCTCGAGAAGAGATGGGAAACATGTTCAATGTCATTTGATTGAATAGTTGACCCAGCCCCTTGTTGTTTGGAGAAACCTTTGTCAATAGTTGAATAAAATTCCACTTTAGGTTGGAACAGAACACAACCTTGTGTTATTTTTCTCTTCTCAATATCTACACTTGTAGTAGTTAGTGCATGAGTGAGTGTGGAAAGACCTGCATTGATGGCATTTACTCTAGATGTGACTGGTATTTGACCTAGTTTATTTGCTGTTTCATCTGTCTGTTTGTCTTTTCTTGAAACAAGTTAACGTTTGCCATGCTGGTGTGGAGAATATGATAGCAATTAGCTTTAATGAATGAGGTCATAGACTGGAAATGCTATATATATGTTTTTTTTTATTACCAAAATTATTGATATATGATGGTAATTTTATTGGTTCATGACTGGTCCATTAAAGGAATTGCTTTTATCCACAATCCCTTGCCGTACTTCTGTTTTGTCCTTGTATACTTCATTGCAAAGGAATTGTAACTGATATGCGTCTTTAAGATTCTTGGGTGTGTGTTGATCTTTCAAACGCTTGTAATTTTATGCTTTATTTGTTTCATTTGCCAATTTTAGACGGAATGTGGAACATGAACAAGAGCATGAAGTGTTTGGTGAATTAACCTTTTCTTCCCACCAAATCTCACTCGGAAAACTAATGACGAAAAGATTTAACTTTTTTGCCTAGAGGGTTTTGGTTCTAATGTTAAGGTAATACAACATGAAATGTGTTTAGGCAACACATCACAAGTTCAAAACTTGGTTGTTGCACAAAGCCTAATTTTGAAGTGTGTGTTGCACAAAGCCTAATTTCAAGTGTGGTTTAAGAATGAGTTCATGATCAATCGAGTTTCCTAGCTGAAATATCAGATTTCTCTGTCATTCGATTTTTTAGAAAAATTATAACTAAAGAAAATAGAGGAACATGGAAGCTAGCATAAATGATCTATTGCTGTTGTTGTACACTTGCTGTGGTAAATGTTTGACAGAAGAAAGATATCTATCTTTTTCATTGTAGTTTCAGCCTTTTTATTTATAAATTGCTTGGATTAAAGGATGTGTAAAGCTTTTCCCGGGTTTACTGCTTTTTCCGTTTGTGTAAATGCTCGATTGCTGTCTTGGATTGTTTTTACTACACCTTGCTACTTTGTGTGGGCTCCTCCTCCTTGAATATGTTATGTGTCACTGTGAAGTACTTATTCTCAGACCATTTCGTTTCTCTGCTAACATATGGGGCTTCATAGCTGGTGATTTTGTTTTGTCATCTCGCTGACATTAGGTGCCCAAAAGTAGAGCTCGTATTTTTATCTCAACTGAATCTGATTTGTTTGGTTCAAACATGCTGGAATTACACTTTAGATATAATGTGAATTAACAGAATGATCTGACATTTTGAACCATCAGACACTGAAGGATATGTAATTCCAAGCTTGGAACTTGAAGATTCTGGCCAAAATAGCAGTAATTTAGTTGAAGTTGAAGAGTCGAAGACAGTTGCAGCTGAGGTTAGCTCTTTAGCATTTCAGTCTCTACCAAAAAGAAATATTTTGTGATGTCAAAATTCTTCCAAGCTTACTTAGGAGTATCTTTTTTCAAGATGATTTACAGTCCTTCAAATTGATCTCCTTGCTCACTTACTCTTTCACAGTCTAAGAAAGAAGAGAATATATATCTTGGACCTCACGGTGCTCCTCCTTCACAATCAAAGCAACAAGAGCTTGGTTCTGCTAATAATCGCAAGCAGAAGTTTAGACAGAAACTGAAGGAAGCAGACAAGAAGTACAGCGGAAGTGGTCGTGAGAATAAGGTGGAACACTTGAGAGAGCTTGTGGGTGGAAAAATGGCTGCAGGATCAAAGAATTCCCCCAAGGATTGGCTTGACCCTCATTGTGATGAAAATATGTTCCAAAGATACCAACGTTAGCGTAATACAAGATTCCATATTTTACATTTACATACTCGGAATCCCCCTTCAGTAAGTCTTCCTTTCGGAGGGAAAAGAAAGCTTTTACTGAATATTTATGTACTCTCAAATAATTCCCCTAGTAATCGATGTTGTGGGGCTAAACGTCACCAGTCCTCTGGCTGTGCTTGCTTGTGATATACAGATTCGATCTGAGCTGCTCTCTTTCACAATATTTGGTATATGAATGCACTATACCAAATATTGTTTCTTTGCTTTTGATTTGAAAACAAGGATGTGTAAGGATTCAGTTTCCTATGGTGAAATGATAATGTGTTACTGCATTGTTCATCCCCCATTAATTTTTAAATTATTGATGCAAATAGAAAAAAGACTCTATTTTTTATAAAAAGGATATTCTTTAATTAGATGTGTATAATGACACAAGCTTTCGTGGATAAGTCGTGAGACACATATGTATCAAAAGCTCTTGATTGAGATAGGTTTTTATCAAATAAGAAAGTTAAACATTACAAAATTAGATCAAAACAATTAGAGCCTGCCTCTAATATTCTCTATCAAGCTGTCATACACAAACGAAGTAAAACTTATAAAAAATTATCAAAATTTCCTTTTCCTACCATAGTATATACAACATTAGCTCTGAGATGGTACTGTCATGAATTTAAATGCCCTGAAAAAACAATCATGAACTAGCCATAGATCAACTAGGACGAAGGAACTCCAGACCAGTTGCTGAAGGTGTCAACCCATGTTCAGATAGGTATTTATCATTGTGAAACTTACTCAAATGTCTCATACCACTGTCACACAAGATTGTCACAATTGTATGCCCTGGACCTAGTGCCTTTGCCACTCTGACAGCTCCAACGCAATTCATCGCTGAAGAACTTCCAATAAATAGACCATCATTTTTCAACAGATACCTGATGAGTCATACAACCAGTTAAGCTCCACCAATCATTGACATAGCTTATCAGATACCGCGAAGAGTTGTTTAATAAGGTGACAAAAATGGTGGAAAACTTTGGTAATCATCTTTTTCTTGTTGCTTTCATCTTTTTGTGTCAAGAGAAGATTAAAAAGAGGTATGTAATATGTTCCAAACACATTTTTCTGCTTATTGACATCTTTGCAACTAGAAAAATACTATAATGTGTAGTAGACTAAAGAGGAATAAACCTGGACATTTCAACAGCTTCCATATCTGTGCCTCGGAAAGCTCCATCAAGTTTTGCCATCTTAAAATTTTCAGTTAGTCTATTTATTCCAATCCCTTCGGTTATTGTATCAAATGGGTTCTTCAGCCTTCTTCCTTCTGCTTCTTCCCTTGTGTACATAACTCCTCTTGTTACTTTGTTATATAAACCAGAGCCAGGAGGATCAATAAGGAAGCACTTGATATTTGAGTTTTTGTCCTGTTGATCATACAGAAGCTCTTAAATCATACTTCATCCGGCAACAGAAAATGAAGAAACTTTAGAACTTGAGAAACAACCTTCAAATACTGGGAAACACCGGCAACAGTGCCACCTGTACCTGCAGCAGCAATAAAAGCATCCAACTTGCCACCTGTCTGTTCCCAAATCTCTGGCCCCGTGCCCTCATAATGTGACCTGAAATTTGCAAGATTTTCAAACTGATCTGCGAAGAATCCACCCTTGCATTCAGATGAGAACTGCATATTCTGCTTTTCCTCACTGATTGAGTGACCATTGATTTGACTAGAATCATTGGCATCAATTTGGCTTTCTTTTCTGGTGGTTGATGTTATTTCACTTGCTTCCAGCGCCCTTCTTCTTGCAATATTAACAAAATGGTCTCGGTGTGTGATAGAAACTGGCCTGACCCTTTCTACAGTAGCTCCTAGTGCTTCTAGTATTTGTGCCTGAGAGGAAGAATTGAGAGAATTTCAATCAGTAGCAATAATTTGTCTTCGTTAGGTAAAACAACTTTTTTTTAAAAGATGGTGGTGTCTTGGCATCTGCACCCATAAGCAGTAAGTTCCATACCTTTTCAAGAGCAGCGTCATCTGGAATAACCACATGGCATCTGCACCCATAAGCAGGTGCTACTGTTGCTAGACTAATGGCTGTACTTCCTGCACTGCCCTCTGTAACTACTCCACCTTCAGCTAAAGCTCCAGATTCCAGGGCCTGTGATTGATATTTTACTGTTTATGGAAGTAAAAGAATTTATAGATAACCAAGTTTATTGAAACTTGATATATGTAAATAAATTTACCGAAAAATAAAAACATAAAGCAAATCTCTGAGTTTAGCTTTCCTCCTCACTAAATACCTTCTCACCCCAATAACTACAAGAACTCTTTAACCTTAATCAGGTTATCTTTCAACTTTATAGAACTCTTTCAACTGTATAGAATCAGGTAATCTTCTTCAACACATGAAGCAAAATAATAAGACTCTTTCAACTTCTACAATCAGGTATTCTTCTTTGACATTCTATATATTTTGGAAATTGGAATGATGACCGTGAATTCCGAAAAATATGCCTTATAGGGTACTAGACTTCCCCCAGGATTTCCCAGGCTGTTGACATAAAGTAGCTCATTTTGGCTGCTCAAATACAGAAGAAAGGCATATTGACAATCTTTTTTGGCTAGGCGAAAAGCATGGGCTCTAAATGGATCCCAAGAGCTCCAAATGAACTACTTATGAGTATATATCTACATCTTTTTTAGTAGTAATTACCTACAAGTTTACATATCCTCCATACATACCAATAAATGGACTTCAGTACATATCCACAAAAGAATGACTTCATTCCGTATTTAGATCTGCCCCTGGTATTTCTCAGGCATGTGTCCGGTTGCTAACATAAAGTTATTAACTTTTCCCACTCCGATGCACCTAAAAGGCATGGCCTTGTCAATCAGTTTAGCTAGTTGCAACTTGCAAGATGTGTAGAGTACCACGGGCATATTAACCACTTTGATCATCCTCTACCCTTGAAACTAAACAATTCGTACCTGGTCATCAAAAGTGGCTTGCTGCTAAACATTCAACTTGTGGTTGGAAAAGAACAATGGTGTTTGAAACAAAAACCGAAAAGAGAATCAGAAAAGGAGCTAGTTATAGGAAGCTATATAAAGACAATATAAACTCCTCATGAATCGGACCAATTCAGAAAACTGAATCAGATTGAAAATTCAAAACCTGAACGAAGTTAAAACAATAATAACAGATACAGTTATAAGCAAGCATTTAGCTATAATGAGCTAATACACGATCGACTAAACAAAGGAATTTGAACTGAATAATACCTCTTCAATAATCTTCACAGCTACCCTATCTTTCACACTCCCTCCAGGATTCAAGAATTCAGCTTTCCCCAAAATCTGAACACAATTTGGCATACTATCAATTAGACATATTTATCCTAAATACTCCTTCTGTTTCAATTTTTTTTATCGTTTTTTAACTCGAAGTTTGAAAAGTAAAGACAATATTTAATCATATGGTCTTAAATTAAAGATACATAGAATATACCCAAACGTCGTTAAATCTTGTAGTCTATATGTATATCTACCTATAAACAACTCATCCTATATGAGCTTCGAAAAGCATTACAAGTCTAAGTTCAAATAAAGGGAGAGGATTGCATTAGGACCTAAAATTAAGCTAAATATATAATTCCTATTAGTGCCAAAATCCTGAATCATGATATTTACCCAACCAAATTCAACTAATTTGGAATTAAGCTCATTAATCATATCTAATGACAAAACAATTATTTCAGCTTAAGCATATAGCTATGCATGATTATGCTTAATTGAAATGAAGAGATAGAGAATATACTTCACAGCCAGTTGCATCGGAGAGGCTATTGATCCTGATTAACGGAGTGCTGCCAATGGCGGCGACGAGTCCAGTTCTACGTCTTTGAAGTTTCTTTTTTCCGGAAGACTTTTGCTGAGTAGTTTTGCAGAGGAAATAAGAGACTATGGCTACGGAGAGCAGTGTCGCGATGGCGCCTGCAGTTCTCACCGGCGCCATCGCGGTGGTTCTCCGGTGTAATTGAACCGGAAGTATTATGGGCGGTGAAAGGGCAAAGGCAGGTTATGAATACTTCGATCAATTGCAAATTAGACCACCTAAGTTTCTTTTTCTTCTCTTTTTACCATTCCACTTTGGATAAATGATGGCAAAGTCATTTTTATAATATTGACAAATGACAAATCTACCCCGAACTATCGTAAATGATGTGCAGATATATTCTGTTATACTTTTGAGATAGCATTTATTATAACGGATAAATGTGTGTCGTAATCTTCACCGATCCGCATATATTAAATACCGGATTGGGGAATAACATTGTGCCACGTGTATCTATTTAGTCTTTGTTATGGTGAAAGACATATATACTCTAGTTTTTGGATGATATGGCATTAATCTCCAAAAGTATGACAATATACCATTTACGATAGTTTGAGAATACATTTATGTCTTTTTTCCCTTTGTAATATTGTGGCTCAATTAATGGTAAATAATTTTTTCTTTGGTAGTTGTTAAAGAAAAAGAAACATAATCATTTAAAGTTAAACTTGGGAAAATGATTATTCGAATTCTTGGTGATCCATTGGAATTTATGAATGATTTGTTTTAAAGTTATAATAGTATAATTTGTACGGAAGAAGTTATAATAATTTGAAAAGAGTTATAATATGGTCACTCATTAAATTCCTGATGATCTATCAAGATTTTGTGCACTAATCCTAATGAGCAACCATGAGTGATGGTAATGTAAGTCTTTTGGAGTTTTACGAGAAATTAAGCTTCGATTTTGTTATTTCAAAATTATCCTCACACAATTCTTTTAAAACGAGTTAAAAGTTAAATAAAAACGCAAAATCATTCCATTTGTAAAAATCCAGAGAAGTGCTGTAGATGAGCCCAACCCATTGGCACTATGGGCTTTGTCAATAATGAATAGTAATTGAAACAAGTTAGGATAGACATTTGAGTATTTTTTAGAGCCCCGACTAATAGAAATTCATATTGAATAAAATCCATTAAAAGATAATAATTTTTTCATATTTAAAACTTGAATTTGAGTATTTTCTCTAAATACTCAAATTTTTATAAGAAGTTACAAAGTAAAAGGGGTTGAATAAAATGTCAACTAAAGTTGATTGCATTATAACTTCCCATGATCGAATATACAACTTTCCGTACGAAAGTAATTTCATTTCGACAACAAAAAAAATTAAAAGGTAAAGAATTATTTTTTCTTTTAAGCTCGTATATTTAAAAGAAGATTCATGATAAGAAATATATTATTCTCTCTGCACTAAATTGGTTGTCAAATAATCGATATATAACATTCAATATTTAATTTCTTTAATAATTAATTTAAATTAATCGAATAAATAGTAACGTAAAATAAGAGCTCAAAAACTGAAAAAGGAGATTTAAATATGATTATTCCCATAAGGAATAACTTTATGTAATAGATTATACCAATCAGGTGCAACTAGATCTGATTACATTATAAAAATAAAAATAAAAATTGATGAGTGCCAAAAAGTGCTACAAGACATTTAAAAAGGCCGACAAAATCAGTGATAGGACAAGTCCGTTAATAAGCCGATAGGGTGAAATAAATCAAATACCTTTTATTGGCTTTACACAAGTTCAAAAAAATTTATGTGATTGGTATTTGAATAGTGTGTTGGTAGTTTAACAATATATACGTCTAGAAGATGAAAGTAATAGAAATAATGATGTTCGATGCGATGTTTATGGATAGTGGGTACATTACAAAAGAATGTAAAAGTAATCTTGACAAACATGATAAAAAGAAGCAAATTTTAGATAAAAATAGCTATATATATTTAAGTAGTTAAGAGAGAAAAGGGTTGAACAAAAAAATTCAAAAGGGAGGGAAGACTAGATTATAAAGGCTAATAATTACGATAGAAAAATAATAGTAGTCGATTGTTGTGGTACAAAACTTCATATACTTCAATTTTTACTACTACAAATCACTTTTACTTTCTTTAATTTACTATTTTGATATATTTTTTTTCTTTCAATCCTACTTTAATTAAATTTCTTATGAAAGTTATCTGATTAATTGTATTCTTGAAATTTATAGTAACTTAATTATAAAATTACTTTGCACAAATTTAAACATTTTTACCTCTATCTATTTACTTGTTCATATTTTCTTTTTTAGTTATTCTTATTTACTTGTCCATTTTGACAAATTAAGAAAAGAAGACAATTTTTTTCTCCCATTATATCTTCATTTTATTTTTCCTATTATATCCTCATTTAAACTTTTTGAAATTTTCTAAGTTTTAGTTTATTCTTTTTGAAACCATGCTTAATAAGAATAAAATTATAATTTACTATGCTAATTATTATTATCTTAATATGTGTATTATTTTTTAAATTAACTAAATGAAAACGAAGAGAGTAAATCATTCTTCCAATGATAACTCGCACATCATATTATAAAAAAGGACCCCTACGTTGATTCGACTCTAAAGTGGTCATCTAGTCAGCTTAAGGTAACTTTTTTTTTTTTATGGTAAATCATTAAATCACCTAATTAATATTTACAGCTCGTTCATATCATCTAATTTTAACCCATTCCTAAAATAAAACTTTTTAACGAAAATACAAATTATTCGAACTTCAATACGTCACTCAAACTTAATAAAGAAAAATTATAATTATTTCGAATTTCGTCCCTGAGGCTTCAGTACAGTCCTTAGAAAAAAAGAAAAAAAAAACTTTTACGGCAGAGAATCTTTGCAGAGAGAGCATAAACCACTCCATTTCTCACTCTTCTTTTATCTCTCTTCTTTTTCTTCTCTACAAAAAAGGCCCCAAAATATTTCATTACTTCGAACTCTTCCGCCATGGAAATCCAAAAATTGCTTCTCAAATTCAAATTCCACATCTTAATTGCATCTACTTTTACGATTTTCATCTTCGCTCTTATTTACCTCGCACCTCGATTTCTCGATGTTGTTAAGTATTTCTGGCCTCTCTTACTCTCTACTGCTCTCTTCCTAATCGCCGTCGTTCTCTTTGGATGGATTTCTCCGCCGGTATCTGAGGTTTCCGGTGAGAAAACCGGTGAAGGTATTTTGGAATTCGTAGCGGGTCAACCCGAAGAACAATTACAAACGCATCTACGTGATTTACATGAACATGAAGGAGACGGAGAAGATGAAGAAGGTGAAAGTAGTAAAGTAGAGTGAAGTGAAATTAATGGTTTATTTTCTGTTTTTTTTTTCCAGTTAGATACTTTTTATTTCTTTTTAAATTTTTGTATATTTTCTGAATAATGTTAACTTGCATTATTGGCCTGCACCTTACCTTTGGGGCCTAATTTTGAGTTTTAATCGTCTACGTTATTGACATTCTAAATTAATTTATATGCATATATTTAATATAATTGGCCGAACACACTATCCGCACCCGTACTTCCACAAGAAAAATACAATCGAGAAAAATATTGATCAATAACAATAATAATATCTTCGAGGTCTAAAAATGATATTTCTAATATAGTAATCAACTTTTGAATATTTTCATATTTGAACTAGTTCGGGAACAAAACTCTGTTTTTACTGCTTCACCAGCTAAATAGAATACAATACCAACATTATTATTAAATTATTCATTTCCTGCACAACATTGGTAAACTCTCCTCTTTGTAATATTGTTCGTCTTAATTCATATGACACTATCTCATTAACATGTGATGATTCAATCAAATTATATTTAGTTGACTTAAAATGATGTTACCTTTTTATTGATCCTATGTACCTAAGAAATCACAATTTTTTGGGGGAAAGAAAAATAAAGAAAATGGAAAATAACAATATTAGCAATATGGTTGGATTCCTAAAGTGAATTACTGAACACCGACCATAACGTTAAGTGCTCTCGAAGACAAAATTAGTGGGTTCACCTAATTTGTCTTCATACTAGGCACCTAACGGTACTATTATATTACTTGCTCATTGATAAGTTTTCAAGGAAAAAAAATACATCTGTATATTTTATATTTTATTTTATTTTATTTTGTACGTCTACCCATTTCTCGACAAATTTACACATATTTTGTTTAGGAAAAATCTTTTCGCACAGATTTTTTTTAATGATCTATGCTAAGATAAAGAATCTAAAATTTTATGGTTTACAACTCATTTTATTAATTACTATCATAAAATTGAAGTTCTCACATTTTTTTTGTAAAATTTAAGCATAAAAGGATGAACTTCAATCATACATGCATAAACTTTAGAAAAAAAAGAGTCATATAAAATTTCAAATATTTTATCTGAAACAAAGCAATTTGAAATGGTTCGAAATAGATAAAACCTATAAAAATTTATAAATATAAGGCATGACTTGAATGATTACACCAAAATCGAGTATATCTACGCTTTCATAATATGGGTTTGTTTGGTAGGATATATAAGAATAATGTTGAATATGGTGTATTAATAATGCTTGTAGTAATTATGCTAAAAATAACATGCATTGTATAGTTTCTAAAAAATAATATTCATTTACAAAGATAAAATAATTAGTGGAAAGAATGTGAAAAAAGTTTTAAAGGACAATTATGCCTTTAATTATGCTAATGCATGCATTAAAAACTTTTGCATTACTAACACTATATATTTTCATATGTTAGTTATAAATACTTTGATACCAAATAAAGTAGTATCACTAATGCAAGCGTTAATACATAGCTTGAAAAGTGTATCAAACAAAATACTAATAATGCATAAAACTAATACATGCGTTGTTTTTCTAATACACTTTATTAACCAACCCCGAGGGATTCCATTTAAAATGGGTTTTGGCCACAATCACACTTATTAGGATATGGACTTTAAAGCCTGAGTACGATCGGTCCATAAATTAATCCTTGCTTAAAATTTCTATTTGCCATCATAATCTTTCAACCTATGTTTGTCGGACTAGGGTCCACAATCATACACTTTCGGCCTCCCTAAAATTCCCTATCACAATACAGTAAAGATTGATTGAGAATTTTGAGTGAAACGAATAATGGGATTTCACAAGTAACCAAACCAATTCCTATCATTTCACACCAAAAAAGGGTATATTTTTGAGTGTTTGGAGTGGATGGACCATCAATACTTAATGAGATTATGGTAGGATAAATAAGATTCATTAAATTCAAACGCTAAGGGTCGTTATCGTTTGGTAGTTGATATTATGCAGGTATAAGCAATGTAAAGGGCAGTCAGGAGGGAATCAATGTATTATTTTATGTAGATATTAGTTACTCATGTATTAGTTATTCAACCTTATACCATTCATAAAATAATACATAAAATCTCTCCCAACTCATGCTTTTCTTATACATCCTACTAAGACCCTTAAGTGACAAGCCGTTGCTCAATTGGACCCTCTACCTCAAGCATTAAGGTTACACAACCCCTAAGTGACAAGTGGTTGCTCAATTGGACCCTCTACCTCCAACATCAAGGTTACCGGTTCGAGACTTCAAGTCACCAAGAAGAAAAAGTATAAAAAATGGAAAAATTCCTAGTAGAGAGAGTATATGAGCCCAACGAGAATCTAGATTAGTCGAGTTAGTTTTGATAGTGAACAAAATGAGGAATGGTTACATCTGGGGCTGGGTAGATTCTTTTGTTTGGGATTTCCAAAGTAAGCAAACCATTCCATATCTTATCACACGGGAAATGGTCAATTTTGAGTGTTCAAAGTAGACGGACAAACAAATGCTTAACCCAAAGAGATTGCAATAGGATAGATATCCATCACCTTTAATCACAAGTCTTGGATTTAAACACTAAGAATGAAAAATTTCCTGGTAGAGAGAGTTTTCCTCTTAAATGGGCCCAAAGAGACACGAATCTGGATTAGTCATGTTGGTTTGAAATGCTAGATGGATAAAAGAAACACGAAATGTTTACATCTCGAGTTGGAAAACTCTGGATCAATAATTGTACTGTAGAACTCAGATACCTATCACATTCCTTGACAAGGGAAGAAGTTTGCTAACTTTTTACATACGAAAGTACAAGTAATTTACAGGAGTTAAGAAGACTGCATGGAGATTCTCGGAAGTGTAAATTTCACCTAGTACTAAGCTGAGTGGGTTTTACTGCATGACTTGTGTCAAAAACTCTATAAATATGAACGTTTTCTAATATGCTACTAATACACTAGAAGTTTCAAAAAGACTCATAGTTATAGGTGGAAAAGGTTGTTTAATACACTAATATAGGTTTTAGAGCAATCACCTCCCGGTTCAAGATGATTGGGCGAGTGCCAGATCCGCGGTTGACAAAGTTCCAGACTGATCAACGTCAAGACTTTCAAATTCCTTCAATACAGCTGTGACGTCTTGTTGGTTGATCTTCCCCATCTCCTTAAGTTTATAAATAACAAATTCAGCAGCCCTTTGCAATCGACAAAAACAAAAGGAGACCAGAATTACAGTTTGTAGTATGCATTGAGATTTACAATGAGAAAAGAATAATACATGCTTAGGATCAAAAGCTAAGACAATGGTGTAATGACACTAACAAAGACAATACAGAGTCAATATTTAAACAATGGTTCCGTCAATTTGACCTGTGTCGACAAGCAAGAGTGCAGTTTACAACACCAAAGTGAACAAGGTGAGAGTACAAAACTAGAGTAAATACTCGAATTAAGTGGATCAAGAAGGGCTTTGCAATCTAATTATAGGTGCATGCTTTAAAGTCAAATGAACTTACCCTACAACCCCATCATCATCAAGATCAGCTTCCTCCAAATCCACATTTGTTGTCCTTCTTGAAAGAACCCATTTAACAATCTCCTTCTGTTTCTTTTCCGTGTTCCATTCAGCAACATAAAGGAAGAATCGACCCAAACAAAGAGTGCTGGTCAAAATCCAAAATATAGCAAAAATGCGCCCTGCTTTGGTTGAAAAGCTTTTGTCTCCATATCCTAATGTTGTGATGGTAGCACAGACGCAATAAAAGGCATCTACAGTATCAAACTTTTCAACTCTAGCCAAGACGACTGTCCCAATGACTATGAGCGTTATAAGGAAGGCCGCTACCATGAAACACTTGAACCTTATTTTGTTTGTTTCAATCTCCTCTAAAATTTCACCCGGACCAACTCTACAACCCATATGCAGTGCTTTAATTAATAGTGTTTCTTGCTTCTCCACTAAGTAATCTGCTGCTTTGCTTAGAACCAGTCCAACAAGTGTCATCCCAGAGAACACAAAGACACAGGCAAACAGTTTGGTAGTTGCACTGTTAGGAACCAAATCACCATATCCAACCGTGGTCATCGTCACAACACAAAAGTAAAGGGAATCAAGTACGCCATCTATTTTCTTTCCCTTGATCTTGCTTCTAACAAAATAAAAGCAAATGGTACCAATTCCCAAGTATATAACCAAGTAAACAATAACTTTCCTAATACTAGGGTGGAATTTGTCCAAAATCGATTTAGAATGTAGAAGTGATTGCTCATTCTTTATTTCATTAATTTCCACCGGAGCAATTTCACTCACAGGAGTACTTTTAGATCGGCGAAATCTTTTTCTCCCAAGACCAACCGTATGATGGGTTTGAGGCAGTTGATCCAACAAGCGCTGGGTTGTTTCCCTGTTAGTCATCCTGGAAGCCTCAAGAATTCCTGCAAGAAATTGTGTCTGCTTAAGAAAAGTCATTTAATTTAGTAAATCATAACTCATATGCTAAATGGTTTTCCTTAGCCAGAGAGACTTGTCATCGAATACCAAAACACTAACAAAGACAGTTTTCTCATGTTTTCACATGCAAACACTACCTTGACTGTCAATTATTAGTTCTTAGTCTGTGATACATCTAGAACCTTAACGCGTGCCACATGCAATACCACCAAGTAACGAACTTTCTAGGATAGGTCCATCGCAGCAGGGTTAACAATCAATAGGAGTATTTTGACATGGGTTTATACTCATTGATGAATAGAGTTCCAGTTCAATGACGATAAATATTTGGGTTGCTGTTATTGAGAGTATCCATTTAACCTAGAAGGCTAGCTCACATAAAAAGAAGGCGCATGTTACCACTGATTTCTCATGATGATTGAGAAAGCTCTGGCCAGTAAGAACACAAGCATGGAACTTGATCAGTCTTTCTTAAAACTCACCGAGAGACAGAAAAACAGATGCATCCAGACACCTAAAGTTCGCACAGACGACAAAAAATTAGATATCAAATCCAAGCGGTCACTGTAAAGTTGGACTCATCCTGTTTAGCTGAGACATCCAAACACATTTCATTATGTTGTTAACTTGTCAAGTAACTAAAATCAAGCGTTTGTCTGGAAATATTAGTTTTCTTCTATGTGATGCTCGTGACAGAGTTTGATTTCTTTATCTCTCATCCCTTATACTATACTGTGTAAAATGACATGCTAATCATATCTGCGAAATGATTAGTGGCCCTGCACTCTGAGAACTCTACATGAGACTTTAACAAAAAAACAATCTATAAAATCCTACAGTCACATGCTCACAGACAATCAGTTTCCTCAACCAGTACATTATTCTACTAAAATTATAGCCTTTTAACTGGTTTGGTAAAGATCTAAACATCCCACACATACATCCTTCCTTTATCTGGCAACTTAAGTAAAGGATTTTTAAATGAAACCAAGAAGATACAAATGTTCTCACAAATTCACCTATTCTTGGTATGATGGAATGTAACACGCATCAAATGAGAAACAACTACATACCACAACCTATGCTAATAGAAGGTACCAAGTACCCCGTAAAATTAACCAAGGTGTGTGCAAGCTGGCTTATAAACTACCGTTATCACGAAAGGAAAAAAGAGACATAAAGAAAGATAAATTAGTTTTTGTTAAATGAATACCAAAACTCAAACACTGGTGACTAGAGGTTGAATAAACTAACTTATCAAACAGAACACAGATTCTCTCTTAATTCCCCATCTCTACCGCTATATCTTAACAACAACAGCATAACCAGTCTAGTCCCACAAAGTTGAGTCTAAGGAGAGTAGATACGTTAATCTTATACTTACCTCGTAGGTAGATAAAAAAAAACAGCAAATGAAAGTGAAAGCATAACAAAATATTCTGAACAGTAACTACAACACAATAATACGTAATCGAAGTAAAAAAAAAACATATAGTATCAGAAATCGAGCAGTACTACGACAACTAGTACTGACGGCTATATCTCAAATTCAACCAACTTTAGTTTTTGTATGAGTTCTTCCATAGCTAAATTTAACTAACGGATAACACCTTACGAGTTATGATACACAAAACCTCACAACAACACATGAACAGAATTTCCCCGCCCACAGATACACCAAAATCGCAAATTAAAGCTTCCTACAAAAATTCAGTGAGCAAGCATCCACAGATTTACCTTAACATTCAAAGAAGGTGCAAGTTCACGAGAAAAAAATAATGAAATAGTAATCTGAATTACGAGAAAAAAAATAGATGTTTCGATCCTTACCTAAACCCTGATTTCTGTAAAGAAATTGCTGGAACGAGCTCGAATATTCTTTGACATCAATTGGAGCTTTAACTTGCAGGCGTCCATCTTCCTTAGTTTCTTCCGATTAATTGCGATCACGATTAGCTTCTTCAGTCCCCTTACAAGAGCTGTCGTCATTTGGTTTTGGCTTTTCCTCGTTTTTTTTATCTACTCATTCGGTGCGGGAAAATTTAAGTTTTATCAAAGTTTTAGGGCTAAATAGTTATTTCCAAATAAAGTGATATAATATTATGAAAAAAAGAAAAGAATAATACTCATGATCAAATAAATAAAGAGAAAATACATAAAATTTCCCTCAAATTATTCCGTAAAATTCACTTTAGCACTGTAATTATACGGATGTTTAAGTATTCCCCTAAAGAACTTTCAGGTAAATTAAATACAACCTTATATATAAAATACCAACTTCATGGTTGGGAGGTGATATACACGCGGCCACCTCAACGCCACCTCAGTGACACGTCGACAACATATCAATGGTGAAAAGATTTAGTTTTATTTTCTTTTTTCTTTATCCATGTCATATTTTCTTTTTCATTTTTTTTAATTCTTCCATACAATTTCTTGTTCCCATTTTCAGTGTTGTTCGTCTCCTTCGTCGTTCCATTTCTCCAGTACAATGCTAAAATTAAAAGTTTCCTAGCTAGATATAAAACTAAAACAAACAACATGATTTTCTAATAATTTTGAATATATATATATATATATATATATATATCATTGAATCTAGAGTTGCTAGAGCTTCAATGACAATTATCGGAGTTATTGTTGTTATAATAGACTTAAGATTGACAAATTTGAAGGTTTTCAAACCTTTTATTATGGTCGCCCAAATACGAAAATACATAAAAAGAGGATTTTTTTTAAAGAGAAATGGAAAAAAGCCAAGGAGATGAGTACGACCGACGTTTAATCCAAGTCACTGAAATAGTGAAATTTTTTTATGAGATCGGGTGGTTGATCTCTTAAGGAGCAATGATAAACGAGTAACAAAAGGAGTGATAATGATGTCCTTCATGATTGAGCAATCTTGAACTTGCAGGCGAGTAGTTGTCACCGAAATTTCTCCGTCAAGGGAATAGAGAGAGAGAGAGTTAAAATCGAGGGATTAGAGAAAGAGAGAGAGTTAAAACCAGAAAGAGGAGATGAAACATAGAGTCATGGAAGACAAAGTGGAACCCACTTGTTCTATTTTTTAAATTTTTTTTTCTATTTATGCACCTTTCTTTTTTTAATTTGTCACATTAGTCATTGAGGTGTTATTAAATTCACTTACAAGTTTTTTAAGGGGGTAAACATCAGTTAAATTACAGTGCTGAAGTGAATTTTGGTGACAAGTTTGTGGGGGATTTCATGTATTTTCCAATAAATAAATGATTTTCCTACTTATTTTTTAGCATTTGGTTACTACAAAGAAAATATGAGTTTTTTTTTGTCAAAACCATCCCTAAACTATACCACAAAATTAGATCACATCCTTCAAATATTTAAAAGTGAACAATTTTCATCTTTAGTTAGATATCGTTAAAAAACTAAAGGATCGTACAAAAACATGAGCAGTTCATGTGACCATCAACAAAGATTTCCTGCATAATTTCGTTACTTGCTATAAGAAGTTCCTGAAAAAAACATATTTAAAAATCTTAGACGCTATTGCTTACCGAAACAAAAAAAATGATTGGGAGGTGTGAGGGTACTTGATCTGCTCTTTTTCTCATTTAGTAACAAAAAGAAGGTGGAGCTTAATTATCTTACCTTTTCATAGTCAAACTGTGTTTAGATCAAAAAAAATTTTTGGCCAATCTGATGTTGAAGTGATCAAAATATTGATTATGTCTCGTATTTGAGTTTTATTCTACATTATTCAAAGCGGAAGTCTCCAACAAACGCCGCTTCCAGAATATTCAATCTCAAGCCGAAACCTAGGTCAAGCAGTGGTTTGGGACTCAATCTCAATCATGATTCCAAATCGAGATTGGAAATCCAACCTCGAGCCGAGATTATTGGACCTTAATCTCAAGTCAAGGTCGAATACCAAATCGAGGTCAAGTCAAGTCTTGGATTGAAATTAGGGTCGAGTCTCGAATTCGAGGCGAATTCAGAAATTAAAATAGAGGGGGCACCATGACATAAAAAGAAATAGAAAACCTATGCAATATAACGTCATAACTTTAACCAATGCACCCAGTAAGTTATGATTAATAGAGCACCCTCAAGCAACTAGGTGGGTCCGCGCTATGTCTTGAATCAAAGTCAGAGTTGGAAATCATGAAGTTAGATCCCAACTCAAGGTTGGAAATAGGGCTTGAGGTTGAGGTCAAGCTCAAGATCAAGATCAAGAGTTAGGTATTGAGTGAGGGTTGAGATCAAAGTTGGTTCCTTGAATGGATAGGTTCGAAATTTTTTTTCTTAATTTTACGTGAAAAAGTTATTATATCTCATATCGAAAAAATATTTTTCAAAATATTTTAAGTTAATAAAATATAAAAAAATTCTAAAATATGTTTTTGTAAAATGTTAACCTTCATGCCCAACACGCCGAGCTAACTTGCGCGCGCAGAACTTCACAGCTATAAAGCTCGGCTTTACCAATTTTCAAACAACGTGAACCTGCAGAGCGAAGAGGAAATGGAGGGAAAACGTTCAAACACGCGGCCACTAACACTCTTAAGGAAAATCAAAGGTAACTAGCGCTTCCATTGAACTTCAATTTTTTCTGAAAAATGCATTACGATTCTCGCGTTCAATACATTGATTCTCAACAAATCTTCTTCGCGTTTAAGCCACATATACTTTGATTTTGTTTTGCAGGATTTACTCGTTCCATTGTTGAGGATCTCGCTCGAGGTAGGGCGCCACTGATCTACATCGAACGGTTCAGAAATTACTGTACTGACACTTCTGGAAATTGGTAAGACGCAGTGTATGTATGAGTATATGAAATGATCAGTCAAGTTATGCGTAGTGAAGTGCTTTTTTGTTATCTGTTCCTTCTTCTTATTCGAAGATCTGGTTGAAAACAATGAATGTGTGTTGCAGTTTAAAATTTCATTGCAAATAGTGTTTTAGAATTCCAACTCAAAAACTAACACTGAATTTAGCTGTCGATTTCCAATGAATTAATAAAAACACTACCTCCATTGGTTCAGAAATTTATCTACTGATACTTCTGAAAATCGGCAAGACGCATATGTGTGTGAGAATGTTATTTGGTTCCTTGAGTATATGAAATCATCAATAAAGTTAAACTTAGCGAAGTTTTTTTCTTCTTTTCCTTCAAAGATCTAGTTGAAAACAATGAATGTGTTCTGCGGTCTGAAATTTCATAGCAATTAATGTTTTAGAATTCGACACAAAATTTTACTGAATTACTGTTGATTTCCTATCAATTGATAGAAATACAGGAATGTATGATTCCTTTCTGTATTACAAGGCAAAGAGATTCTCCTTGACGTAATTGAACTGAAAATTGCAACTGATGAAGATCCACATAGGTGTAAAACGCCGCTTAAAAAATGTTGCTAGCACTGGGCTTGGTAGATTATTCTGTGGAATTCCAGATGTATGCCCCCTGCACCCCCTCAAAACAAACCCTTCCAAAAAATAAAATGTAGAGATATCATTATTCTAAATGTCTTGCTCAGAAGAAGAACGAGCACAGTCTATACTGAGAAGTTTGTTTGTAGAAGCCATATCCTAATCCTATTCTAAGACACTAATAAGTTCAATTAGTAATAGTTACGTTGAACAGAGTTCTAAAAACAATGAAATTTATGGAAGTTGGTGTTTGAATGGCTAATTAATACCATCCAAATTTTCTGATAGTATTAATGGTTTTTGTTTTATTTATGTAGCTCTTGCAGCTCCGGTTTATTGACTGGCAAGGAAGCTATTTCCTTGAAGAGGGAATGCCATGCACGTAGGCTTGGTAGGTCTAGGGAGAGTAAACAATACTTGTATATTTCATCTATAGTCCTCATTACATAGTTGACAAGAAATGAAATGATCAAGAAGGGGGTAGGAATGATGATTAAAAGTTGCTATCCTCATTGAAAATGACAAAATATCCAGGAGAACTATATTTCCCCGTTTAGTTGATTTTCTATACTTTTGTTGTCCTATATGAGCCTCCCTTTCATTGATGTTACACAGGATGCACCATGGGGGGAGTGTAGGGTGGGGGACGGGGATTGGGATGGGGTAGTACAAGGTTTCTCTCTCAGTTATCTTTTCTGTTTGGTCGAATCAACTTGAAGGCACTTTTCGCTCTCCAATCTCCTTAACATCTTAGAACCTTGCATGGTTACTTCCTCTCTATGTTTTTGTTTCAGATGTTTTGTTGAGAGTTCTACTGATAGTTCAACAACTTCTGCAAGAAAACAGGCATGGATCAAAAAGAGACATATATTACATGCATCCTACTGTTTTTAAAGGTAAATCTGGATCGGCCTCTGGTGTTACAAAGTTGTTACTCCCCTGTTAATTTCGTAGGACATGGTTGGACTTTACGTTCTCCAGAATCAGTTTTGAAATATTTTTGTGATTGCTTATGAAGTTTTTATTCGGTGGAAAATTCGTATGTGCTGTTGTATTGTTCAGCGTTCTCAGTTGGTAGAAATCTGCCATGATTTAGATCTCTAATGCAAAATTTATGTATTCAAAGATCTCGTCCTCCTTATATGCTCATCATTTTCTTTTGCACTCCATAATGCAGAACAATCTGTTGTTGATCGGGCAATTAATGACATATGCATCCTCTTGCAATGCAGTCGGCATAACCTTAATGTGGTATGTCAATCTACTTTCCTCTCCATATCAAAATACACTCATTTTAGATGTATATCCACATGTCCCCACTATTAACAGAGCGCGTTCACATTCTCTTCTATTTTTACTTAGCAACATGTTCATTTTCACAGTGGAGGATTCAATTAGGGTTCAGAATATTGATATTAGAAATGGTCATTCTGCTACTTATACATGCTTTTGACACACGAAACGGTAGATCACAAGTATCTGACTCTGCCTTCTCTAGTGTAGTTGATTAGAAGGATGTGAATACTGTTCTCATATAGAACTTGAATATCAATTTCAGAGAATGAAAATGATATTGCTAGACTTGGGTAAACCCATCATTCAAATGATTAGTTTGTTCTCCTTTTATTGCTAGTCTTGTAGGAAACTTGACATTTTATATACTTTTGATGCTTGCCTTCTGCAGGTGTCTGTTGGGAATGGGTGCGTACCTCTACACAGTTAATATTTCCTTGCAGGAGTGTGCTTCTAGACACATACAGTTTGAGTTCATTATATGCAATGTTCTTTCTCATACTTGACATTTATTATTCCCCATCTTTTCTTCTTGAAAATTCAAATGTTTCTTCTTCAGTTGATTATGTTTATACCTCTTGCATTGTCTGAATGTTGCTACATTATGTATCTAAATTTCTTTTTGGGGAGCAAAGTTACTTCATGATTGAGAGTGTTGACATAGTCTATCATGTTACAATAACCTTTTGCGCTTTTAGCAAGGTAAAATTTAATGATAACCCGGAGAAAGCATGTCAACTCTCAAGGAGTACTATTGCATCATCATTTTTGGCCTACTTTTGAAGATATTGGTGGTAGGTGTAGATCAAGTTTAAACACTCACCAGTGAAATTCACAATAAATCTACTGTTGTTGCATTTTGCTCATGACAATTTTCTGTTCCTTAAGACGGATATATAGTTGGTTTTCTTCTTTGTGTATATTGTAATAGTTCCTTTCAGTTCTCGGTCATAAAATTCTTCTTCCAACTATTTCTGGTCTAGATTGGTGATGGGCTGGCTGCGGTATGTGGAATCTGGGAGGAAAATTGACTGCATTAGCAATCCTAACACCGTAAGAATGATAATTAGAAGCTAAGATGGGTTTCTGTAGTTGTGTAACAATCCAATTATGATGGTTCCTGCAGGCATACCCCATTCCGGTCCTTGTTGAAGAAGTTGATGGTATCCTTATGAGTATAAGTATTCGAATTATGAACACAACGTGGTTATATTTGAGCATGAGTTTGTGGACTTCATACATGTGCATGTCCAGTTATTGCTAAACATAAAATGCTTTGTTATTATTTATATATCCTGTTATTTGACTTTATGGATTGCTTTGTCAGGCTATGGCTGTAACTGTTACTCCCTTAATGCTTGAACAAGATATTATTAGCGTTGCTCAATACGTTGTAGTTGTGGAGAAGGAATCAGGTAAAACTATTTGTAAGCAGTTCAAGGCTATAACAGAGTCATGAAAGGTATTCCTAGTTCATAACTGAGGCCACTATTTGTTGTCCATCATGCAGTTTTCCAGCGACTAGCAAATGATCAGTTTTGCAAGAGGAACCGTTGCATTGTGATAACAGTACGCATCTTTTGTTTTCTGAGAAATTCCACACATACTTGGCTCCATAATTTCTTTTTGAACAGGGAAGGGGTTATCCTGATGTTCCCACAAGGAGGTTAGACCCATGTTGCTCACCTTGTCAGACTTGTTGCAGATGAATCCTACTTCAATTAATCATATTTCTGTCTTTTCATGTTGCTTGCCTGTGGTAGGTTTCTGCGTCTCCTCATTGACAAGCTGCATTTGCCTGTGTACGGCCTGGTAGATTGTGATCCATATGGCTTTGACATCTTAACTACATACAAATTCGGTTCTTTGGTAAGGATTACTCAATTTGGTGTTATTATGATATGAACAAGTTGCTAACACACCTCCTTTTCACTTATGTTCACATTTCTAGAAGAAAAGTCATACATTCATCACCGTTTTCCTATCACAAGCTATCAAGCATTCATTCTTATATCTTGATAGTAATCTACGCGAGACACTAAGTTGAAGTGTATGAAGTACAGGAGTAGTTAGATTTAATGGATTAATAGAAGGATGTGTTCTTTGGTAACACATATCTCCAACTTTTTTGAAGCAAATGGCTTATGACGCAACATTTCTACGAGTCTCTGAGATCCAATGGCTTGGAGTATTTGTCCAGGATTGTGACAATTATAGCATTCCACAGCAATGTCTCCTGCCTTTAACTGCTGAAGGTAACATTCACACAATCATCATCTCGTTTCATTATAGCTTTTTCCCAAAGCAACTCCTCACAAATGACTGGCTGCGTAATCTTGTCAGATAAGAGGAAAATCGAAGCAATGTTACCTAGATGTTATTTGCAAAGAGAAGTACCACAATGGAGGTAGAATTTCATACTACTAAGTAATGTTAATGCCAAGACTTCGGGTTCTGAAAATATTCATATCACTGTTCTCCATGTCCTAAGGTTTGAACTGGAGCTGCTGTTGCACAAAGGAGTTAAGTTTGAGATTGAAGCATTGTCTGTGCATTCACTCACTTTCTTGTCCCATGAGTATCTACCATCAAAGATCCACAATGGAGGGTATATCTAAATCTTTTCTATCTCGGTATTTTTGATGTGCTTGCCGAAATATTATTTGAAAGAACAACCTATTAGTCACTTATGTCAAATTCATCCTGTTCCGCCATTTTGGCTATTAAGTTTTTCAAGACCGTTGTTGTGGATATCGAGATACTAATGTGCATTAACATTAAGCAGATTGAAAAATTTGTCGCTGAATCAAATGATACTACATCAGAATAGATTGAAGACCCGAATTAGCCTTAATTCTTAAAATTATTAGTGATGTAAGTTAAATTTCCGTGTTTAACTTGTTATGACACTATTGGTTGTTGTTTTGCCCAGGAAAGTAGAATCATGATAAAGTAGACTATAAGAAATACAAACTTTTAAAAAGATTCAAGTTATATATACTGACGTACAGATATCACGTTTGTAAATACTTTATGCAATTTTTTTACACGAAGAGATTATGAACGTAGTAATTGGCTAAGATGCAACAACCCAGTAGTTTGATATTGAACAACGATTATATGTCTTCGTCATGCAAAAAGAAAACCAACACATGCTCAAACTCATTTATGAATTCTGATAACAGACTCAATTTGTCTTATGCAAAGTCACTTTTTACCTATACATTTGAATTGCTAAAGTAATTATTTTTATTACAAACCAAGATTAGATATCACTTTGAAAAATATTTTGTTTGTTTTGATCTAGTTTTATAAAACTTCTTCAACCTAGGTTGATTCATCTTTAGGAATGAATTAATTTGGTTGCAATCATTATATTCCTTAAATAATGACGTCATTCACTAATGAATATTTGGGCAATTAATGTGCAAATTATTGATCAAGTTTGACACCAATACAACATGTGATAAAGGATTAATTAAAAATTAAAAGAAAATAAAGACCAAGCAGAATAGATTCAGAGTATTCTACTGAAAATCTCAAAAGTAACAATAAAAATATAGAATAACATTAATAATAATAAATATTTCCGTGACATAAATAATAAGTAGAAAATCTTGGTAAAGATTTGATTTATAAAAATAAATTACTTAAACATGACAAAAATAAAAACCAAATGCAGAGAATTTAGTACTTGGTTTGTTATATGAAAATGGTAATAAAATCTTTGGTATAATTATCTAATTTTCTTACTCCTTTTAATCACGAGGGAATATCTTCATAAACGAACAATAATTCTACCTATACTTACATTGCACTCGTTAATTTGTCCTCCATTTTTTTTTCTCAATCAACTCTATTAGCTCTTTCATTTGATTCAATGGAACCCTTTGCTGAATTGGTATGTTTCACTTTCAATAATAATAATAAAAAATCTCCTTTAGTTAGTAAAAAGTTGTAATTTTTTTTAATCAATTATGTCTTTTTAGGGCTGTATTTTGAAAGTGGACATTCATTGTGATGCATGCAAGATGAAGATGGTAGATGTTTTGAGTTCTATATGCGGTAATATGTACTATATGCTGTTATTTCTTAATTGAACTTGTTTTTTCTTTTCAATAATCATAGTGTATGAGCCTGTTTGTTTGTACCTCGACTAATTTCACATCTACTTGATGGATAACTTTGTCGTCTACCTAGCGTTTAATAGATAAAAATAAATCACAAGTTTATGAAATTTAAACTTCCATTGTTTGATGGCTCTTTGAAGTTGAAGAAATATAGAAGGAAAATATGATTAAGCGTCTTTCTTCTATTCACTCTGTCCCTTTTTATGCAAATATGAAAGTGTACTTAGTATGGCTAATTGATTTAATATTGTTATAAAGGTCATTAAATATGTTGATTGTAGGGAGCAAAAATTTCTAGTAATAATAGGAGCAAAATGATGCAAAGAATATCATCATCCCTAGGGCAAAATTTAGGTCACCTTTACCACTAAACTAAATCCTTCACTTATATTTAGAAGATTTTTTACTTTTTGTCTAGTTCAGTGAGAGTCATGGAAGGGTATGGGAAGGGGGATAACGAGAATTGAACCTACATCTATTGTGTCGAAGACTCCTAGTGGTACCCGTTGATCAAGAGAATACATAAAATATTGATTTCACCCTATTTGTATACTGTAATTCTCTAACAAAGATGATTAAATCCTCTTCGAAACATATATCTCTGTCCATGAACTCACTATAAGGGGCCTTCAAGAAGAGAATACAACTATGGTTTATTTGCTTTTAACACATTTTTATTTATTGTATAGGTGTTTATTCTGTCACAATAGACTCTGAAGATGGGACAGCCAAGATTTCTGGTGAAGTTGATCCGAACCTTCTCTTGAGGGCGTTGTCAAGATCAGGCCTTGGTAACCATGCAGAGGTGAAATGGGTGAGGCTTAAGCACCCAATGTTGAGTAATAGTCATATGGCTGATGGATATGGTTCCTACAATCATGGATATGGCTCTTATAATCATGGATATGGCTCTCATAATCACGGATATGGTTCGTATAATCCTGGCTATGGTTATAACAGTTATGGCCACGGTCATAGCCATGGCCATGGCTATAGTTCTATTGGTGGTCCTTTTATGCAAAGAAGATCGTTGCCTGAATATAATTATGGCTATGAGGGACACCACAATTACCAATATCCTTTTAGGGGGACTGCACAAGACTGCTACGCCACCAACTATTACTCCGGTGCTCTGCCATCACCTAGGTATGTTCCAACATATGAAGATGACAACTTCAACTTTAGCAACGTAATATCATTCTTCGTAGTACTTGTTGTGTATTGCTTCTTTTTGTAAAGATTTGCTTGTTTATGTTACATTCTGTTGTTGTTGTTGATAGAATTTACGCCTTTTGTTTTGTTTGAATAAAGGGGTTAGGAAAATGTTGATTTTGATGTTTACATTTATTTTATACTATTTCCAAGTATTGTTCGTCTATTATATAGTATGTAGGTAAAATATACACAGACATATATAAAAGGAAACTCCTTTTGCTGGTGTTGGAGGGCATTCCTTACTAAATAGTGTCTCCGCCATTGAATAGAACATGTTTAATTACTTAGCCTTATTGAACATCCATTGCCCCTCTGCTTCGTGGACTTCCTTTTCGACCTACTTTTTAGGCTATATCTGCATAAGAATTGAGAAAAATTCGAAATCATGTATTTTCATTCCTGAATTTGGTTGAGTTTTTCTTGATTTCTTATAAATCTTGTCATTGTAGGCCGTACAACAGCTATTATATGTAGAGAACCAGAGAGATTTTAATGGCTCGTTGGCTTTCACCATGACAACAAGAAGTTGTTTGCGTGAATTTTTCTTCTTAATTTTTTTTACTTAGAGAACATTTATATATTTAAAGGGTAGTTATAATTGAATATGTTTTCTTTTTATTCAAAGTTAAACAGCTTCATCTGCACTATTTTCATCAAGGTAGCTGATGCTTTACTTTGGTAAGTATATTTGTTGCTGCTGAAGTACTATGCCTTATATTTTCCAGTGTTTAATATGAACAACTTTTACTATGTATAGTTTTAAAAGCTTTGCAATTTCATTTCTTTCTTCATAGCCCTTTTTAACAATATTGCTTGGACTCTTCAAAAGTTGTTGCACTCGTGTCTGATCCTCCTAAATATGCACTACTTTTGAATGATCAGACATGCACCTATCAACATTTTTGAAGAGTTCAAACAACATAGGTTTTTCCCGGGGAAGGGCCGGACCACAAGCCATGCAATTCTATAAGAGGTTGTTTCCAGAGTTTGAACTACAATTTTACCAGTTACGCCAAGGCTCCCTTTTAATGTGTTCATAATTGTACTGTTAGATATGTGTGTCCTCACAATTTGATTCACATTCCTCCTGGATATACAATTTGATTGGAACAAATTATTGAAATGTCATTCTCAACCCAATGGCCTAATGAATAATGCTTCTTGTTTGATGTGTATAATTGTTGTGTACGTGTATACTCTTGTTCATTATATCCATCCCTACAAATCCTCTAATTTGATGATTTACATGCTATTATTTGCCTAAGATTTGTTCATAGAAAGAAATGAATATGTACAGAATCATATAGTCAAACTAACACAATTAATGAAGTATAATTTATTAGAACTTCCAATCATTTACCCATTTTTTAAAAAGAAGTACTTGTGAAATGGCTTTGGTATTTCAACATACGTGCTTTCCACTTCATATTCCATTCCCTAAGCACCACCACCACGTCTATGGCACAATCATATATTTACCACTTGCTCTGTTTCAACAAAACACACACAATTATGCCATCACCAAAAACAGTTGCTTCTAAACCACGAAATGTGGTTGCTCCAGATAGCTCGTCACCCAGGTTACCTCCTACTCCAGTTCTATTACAACAACCATCTCACAAAAAAGGTCAATGGAAATCAACAAAACTCTTTCGTCGTGTAAAGTCAGTTTTCCGTTCATTCCCTGTAATAAACCCTCCGTGCAAAATGCCAGTTTCTAACCGTCTTCACGAAGGTCATATACATGGAGGAAAACAGATGACAGGTACTCTTTTTGGGTTTCGAAAAGCTAGAGTTAATCTTTCAATTCAAGAGAATCCAAGGGGTGTTCCATTGCTTGTTCTGGAACTGTCAATACAAACAGGTAAACTCCTCCAGGATATGGGATCAGGACTAGTGAGAATTGCTCTCGAGTGTGAAAAGAATCACTCGGAGAAACTCAAACTCATCGATGAACCTATATGGACTATGTATTGCAATGGACGTAAAGTTGGGTATGCAGTAAAAAGAGGACCTACAGAAGATGATCTTAAAGTAATGCAGAATTTGCATGCTGTATCAATGGGAGCTGGTGTTCTACCATCCGAGTCTTCGGAGGGAGAACTCACGTATATGAGAGCTTTCTTTGAACGAACTGTTGGATCAAAGGACTCAGAGACGTACTATATGATGAATCCCAATGGCACCAGTGGTCCTGAGCTCAGCATTTTTTTCGTTAGGATTTGATCCAACATACACTATTACAAAACATCATTTTTCTTATATCTAATATGTAAACCTAAATGAAGAATAGAAGTTTATATCTAATATGTCTTTGTTACGTATAGAATATCTTTTCTTGATGAATGAATGATTTTTTTTAATGAACATGAAACAATGCTATCTAACTTTTTCTCTTTGTTGTCATGTTCTTCCAAATCATTGTAATTTGGCTCAATTTGTTTGTGAAGGAGTTCCATACACATCAATCATCATATCCAATAATTCACATCTTGACAAAATTGCAAAAAGGAATGATTTTAAGTTAGAAGTCCTGATTAGCTACCTTTTGTTTAATTATATTCGGATGTCGATTCAGAATTTAAAATATATGAGTTTCTGTATCGATTTTTTAAGTTAAACTATTATGTTCATGTTCAGTAAGGACAATTCTCTCATTGTGTAAGGAGGAAACTTAGTGTTAATTATTGAAAGAATATCCAAGAACTTTTAAGTTGTTTGTCTTCTTTTTGTTGCTGTTAAGTGCTAAAATTCAAGAAAAAAGAATTTCCAATGGTCATAAATCAAACCCACAAGTAGTTCTTTTTCAATTAATAAAGTGAAGTTTGTCGATATATATGAAGGGTTTTCAATTGAAGTCCTTTCTAGATCTTGCCGACCTTTCACTAATTTGGTTATAGAAGGTATAGAATAGTTAGACTCTGAATATCTAACGTCGAATGAGAAATAATGAAAAAATAAAATATGCAACTAGTATAGAGATTTAGAAGAGGGGATGGTGATCGGGAGTCATATAGATTTAGTAACTTATAATGATTCGATTTGAGATTATCGTACAAATCAAGAATATCATGAAAATTGTTAAGTTATTTTGTTGATTAATACATGAAATTTTAATCGAGATTAAATAGATTTACTAATAACAAATGTACATGTCTGTCAAATTTACATACATCAATACTTGAAGTGATATAAGTTTGATATAAATGTAATATATAAGACATTTAGGTGAGTGAATAATTTTATGACCCCCTATTTAAGGTATAACGAAAAAAAGAACATATTGTTTTAACTTCTTTCTTTTTTCTATCTTTTTTTTACAAATTTAACTATTTTAGAATCAACTTTAGATTATGAAACCAAAATTGAAAAAAAAAAATCAATTATTCATATATTTTTGTTTGAAGTTTTACATAAGGCTCAACATGAATTTTTTTCAAAATATATCAATTCTGACTACAAACTCAAATAATTTTTTAAAAAACTTATAAATATTATGATTGAAACTAATCAATATATATCTCATTACATTTTTATGAGATGCATATGTCATGTCGATCAACTGTATTTATGCAAATTAAATTTATGTCATGTCCACGTAATTGATAATTTCAAACATTTCATTCATTATGAGATTGACCATAGTTGAAAGAGGTCCCATTTAAATAGTAGCCAAAAGAACCCTTCTATCATACAAATTCATGTGAGGTTCTTGAAATTGAAAGGTAAAAATTATAAAAATTTATAGCCACAAATATACAAAGATTTCAAGTAGAAAATTGTAAAATTGCATGCCACGTGTACATCTAAAAAGTCTAGAAGATGACAATATTAGTCACTTTCAATCACAAGAATAATTTAATTTGTGTTATCAATTAGTGCATTGAAAGTGTCTATTGTTGTAATAAAGTTGAAAAAGGGGTTATTTTCCTAAGGGCTTTACGTACATTTTTCTGTCTTTTTATATATGGATTTTAGGAAATGAGATTTAAGCTATATTTTTATTTGGTTGTCCCTTTATATATCATTGATCATTTGGTATTTATTTTTTTTCATTTTCGGTGGGTATTTCACAAATTAAATTAATAAATCATTAGATTTATTGTATATTTTTTTAGTCAGTATACATAGATTCTACATATATTACATATCTATTGCTTATCCTTTATACATATATATACATTAATTAAATTATTTCCTTTCATAGATGATAGAATTCATTTGCAAACGAATGGATTATATCTCAAATAATTTTGTTAAACTTAAAAAAGTGCAATTAGAATGTTTACATAGGAATAACTCTTACTTAGTTTAATTATATGATTTGCAGTAATCAAGTTAGAATTTTTTTAAAATTAAAATATATTTTAGATGTATGAGACACATTTTTTATTTTTACAAATTATTATCTCTAGTTTATACACCTATTATAACCATCAAGATTTAAATCTTGTGTGCTTACAATATTCATTGCTTCTAATTATGTAATATGTGATATACTTCTTAAATGATCCAACAAATCCAATTGATCAAAAATTTACTCTTTGAATTAGATTAATTATCAAATATATTTATTATATATACAAATTTATAACGTAAATTCTTATTATTATAAAATACATTGCATGTGGATTCTTAATTAACAATTGACTATTTTATTATTATAATCAATATTATTATTCCCACACTGACATCTATGATTGTAGACACTTCAAGAATCAAGCCATCCTAATTATTAAGGAAAAGAATCTTTACAATTACTAAAGAATATTCAGATAAAATTTATCGTAAACATAATCGAATTGATTGAATTTAATATTTTTTGAAGATTTCAAAGTTGAAAGCATAATTTTTTTGATCGAGCTTATCATATAACGCTTGTCTACGATTAACCCCTTATATAAATAGCACGCTATTATACTAAAGCAAAATTTATCTTTTACACGTTTAAAAAAAAGAAGAATGATCAATTATCTGTTCATAAAAAATAATATTCGAATCCATTAAAGGATTATCAATTGTCTCAGTAGTTGATAAAAAAATCATAATCCAGATTTGACCAAATTAACTTTCTTTAAGTCAAAATATTAATCGACTTTAGTAGGGCTTAGCTCATATTTACTTGTAAAATCAAATCATCGAAGCTAATTTTTTTTCTTTTTGTATTTTTATATCATCAAATTATATTCGAGTATAATAATTGATATCTTCATTTATCGAGTTTGATATAGTACTTTAAAAAAAGCAATCTATGATATCAACTAAATTAATTTAATAATGTAAAAATATGTAACACTATCGATTTATATAACTTAAATTTAATTAGTTATACAATGTTGTCGCAGTCAGTACAGTAATGACTAAGCTTTCGAATTAATTGTGAATGTTTTTAATTGGGAAAAGTTTAGTATTTTTTTACTTGCTTATGGTTAAACTAAAATTAAATGTCATCCAATTTTCTTGTACGTGGATGCAACGTGGAATATGATAAACAACAATTACATTAAATACAAACTATAATAATGTACATTCGTAGAATTAATTACAACTACGTACCTTAATAATCTAGAAAATGTAAAGCCAAAAAAAAAAAACAAACTAATACTCATAGAAAAAGAAAATAACTCAACATGTATATTAACGAAGATGAATATTTTGATTAATTACTTTACATCTCGTTGCATAAAATATCTCGCGTTAACAGTGTAGAATATGAAAAATTTGTAATATTTCAGAAAGTGTGATGTAGACAGTCTATTCTAATACAAGTAATAATGACGGTTTCCACACAACTCGACATTTTGATTAATTATTTAACGAGAACTAATTGTTGACGAGCTTCAATTCTTATTTCTTCCTTCATTTTTGTTATGAATTCTTCAAATTTTTTATTCAATTCCTCATTACTCAACTTATTCAATGGCTCATCATCATTTTCTTCTTCACTTAAAAAATCATTTTCTTCATAATTATCTACCTCTATGATCTCGTAGGTTCTAGAACATTCTTCCCCTTCTAACGTTGCCTCATCTTGCTTACTATATTGCACAATTGTCATAATTGAGTTTTCAACGTCTATTGGTACATCACGAGACTTACTGAGTTGTATGATCATTTTATCTTCGCGTTGTTGTGCATGTACTTCTTCTTTTGATGCTTCTAGACACGAGGCTCGAGTACCAATGCATAGTGATAATTCGGATTCTTGAAATTCGTTCAAGAATCCATCTTCGTCTTTCTTCTCCTCCTCGCTATAAGTATTAGCGAGGAGGACCAAGAATATACCATTGCATATTAGAAATACATAATTTTTGTCCATAGCATGGTTTAGAAGTTGGAAAGGAAATGTAGAAAATGAAAAGTTCATTGAATAATAGATAAAAAAGGATGAGAAGTAAGATGAGTAGTAGGAAAATAGGAATGAAAATAATGAAATTGAAGCAAATAGTTGAGTGAATTTCTCCATAAATTTGGCCAAACTTTGTAATAACTTTTGGTACTTCATTAATTTTTTTGTTTTTTGTATAATCTTTTTGTCCTTTCCTTTTTTGAAATATGGAGGAGAAGGGTTTGTAATTTGTATCTAGGAAGTTTGATAGAGGTTGGTGCCTTTTTATAGGCATTTTTTAAGAGACCTAATAATGCACTAGGTGTTGGACAAAATATTGAGGTAATAATATCCCATATATGGTTATAGTTTTTTTTTTTTAATCAAAATTACAAAATTAATTAACTTCAAAATAACTTTAACGTGTATCAAATATATTCTCTTTACTTCAGACAAAATAAGAATAAGTTTGTGTATACCCTATCTTTTTTAGGACTTGTTTATGTTGTTGAGCATGATATTGTACTTATGACGTGTGTAGAGAGAAATAAAAGAACATGAATCTTATTTTATGACACGATTATCACCGATCTTATTTTATGTATTATCCACGTGGTACCACTAAATTACATTTCTGAAAATTCAAAATTATGAATCTATATCTGCATCGCATCGATATTCCGGATTTACATGGTAACTTTAAGGGGGGATGGGGTATAGTGTGTTTGTGAATTTGTGATGAAGTAGGATTGCCATGTGGAAGTGGGGGAATAGGTATATATGGATTTATACTCATCCATTCACTCAAATCTTGATGTGTTCATTAGCTTATGTAATTTGAAATGAAAATTATTGAAATCTTTAGGTGTCCCACTTGACCAAAATGTGTGTGTGTTGATGAATCAATAGAAATATTTGCTTTGTTTTATGGCTGATATTTGAGTTTCTTTGACCTATGCTATTAATTATTAGTATTAATTTTTTGCCTCTATGATTGAAATTGAACTTTTGTACGTGTCAAACTCAATCAAATGCACAAGGCAATTTAACTAGAGAGAAATTAAACATCTATTTGGAATAAGTTCAAAGGTTTACTCTTAAATATATATTGCTTAGTAATTTTGGTCTTTTAATGTTATCAAATTGCAAACTTTAGTGAACTTCCAAAATTAGATGGCAAATCCGATTATTACAATCTCGTTGGTTAGGAGATATAAGGCTATTTTATCAAGTATTTTTTAGGAAACAGTATAATTAAATATATTCCCACACTATTGCAAAATTGTATGTATATACCTTCCGTCATACTTTTGAGACGTTGGTGCCCCTGCCATTCAAGAACTAGAGCATATATGTCCTCTACTCTAACGGAAGATTAAATAGGGAGACGTGACACAATCTTATCCGTCCATCCGGTACTTAACAAATGTCGGATCGGTGGTTAATATTATGACAGGTGTATGACCGTTAGTATAAAGGGTATATATGCTCTAATTTTTTTACGGCAGATGCATCAATGTCCAAAAGTATGATGGAAGTATCTATATACCATTTACGATAGTTCAAGGGTGTATTTGTTCTTTTTCCGTATTTTTTATGGGAAAAATATCAAAAGTTTAAGATCGAAATATATGAAACTTGTCCTATTATGTTAATTAGGAGGATGATTGTTAATCATATGTTATTCATTAAGATAGACATTAATTAGATTACGCCGTTGTTGTGTCACTAAATTTTAACAATGACGTTGGATTAATATATTGGGTGATAGATTTTCTCACGTTTCTTTAGAGAATTTTTTTTGAACTTTGGTTAATTTTTCTTGTTATATTTTGCTTTTCGAGAGTTAATTAATTATTTTTAAAGTTATATTTTCCAAAAATATTAGTATAAAATACACTTCCTCTCATGTTAATTATATGAAAGAAATACAACTTAAAATATTAATCAAAATTTATATAATTTGACTTTTAAAAATTAAAAATATAAATAAAAAATGAACGGACCGAGTAATTAGTAGGTATATTAGTGGCATTCGTAACTTGGGATAATTGGGTTTCTGAATAAAATTGTCAACTTTCTTAGCATTTAAATTAGGGAAACTTACATAAATATATACAAATAAAAAAATATTTATCATTTATAGTAATAATATTTTTTTTTTCACTTGATCACTTTTAATTCATTTATAATACAAGTTTAATACATATTACAAAGAAGAATTTATTATTCATATATAATACAAATTTTAATAATGGATAATACATTTATCACACATTTTAATACGCTTATAATACAATGTGTCAAATTTTTACCAAACAAACATAATATATTTCAAAAAACAATTATAATTCATATATATTGCATACATAATTCACTTTTAATTCATATTACAGATTTGACATAGTATTGTTATAAATGGTAATAAATAAAAAGTATTGCTAAAATCAGTAATTATTTATTAAAATGTACTAATTTATGTAATTTTTCCTTTAAAATTACATAATTTTGTGTAATAGTGATACAACAAGTACATAATCAAAGAGTTTTAAGTTAATCTTTAAGAAATATGAGAAAAAACTATTACCCCAATTAATTTTTTTTTACTTCACATTAATTAATTTGACTAAATATTTTAATACACATGAATTTTTTTTTATGTATTATTATATGTATAAAGATAATTTCACAAATAACGTACTATTATAAAGACAAATGTTGATCTTATAGGTAAATGTTGTTACAAAGAGGTAAAAGATACAACAAAAGAATTAAATTCGAAAAAACTTAACTATAATAGTGAAATTTTATTGTATAAAAATGTTATAGTTAGGTTATTAAATGTATATTACCGCGTATAAATTATAATGAATACTATAATTATGTATAAAGGTTTAGAAATAATAAACAACAAATTAGAGAGGCTATTTGTGTAAGGATGGCAATGAACTGTGGCCCTATTAATTTCAAGGGCAACTTTCACATATAGCAAACAAAAAATTCATATTTGTATGCTATAGCAAACTTTGCATAATTGCGCTCCATAGCAAACATAAAACTGTATAATTCGCTATACATATACAAGTGTATAATTCGCTGGCCTAAATTGTATAATTCGCTGGCCTATTTCGCTGCAATTGTATAATTCGCTATCCTATTTCACTGCAATTGTATAATGCACAATTGTATAATTCACTGCCTATTTCGCTGCAATATTAAGTGTATAGCAAGAAGATATATGTTTTTCTCTCGCTTTATACAAAAACAGAAACACAATATATACACTTCTGTTGTATAAAGCTAGAGAAAATTGTATTTCACTGCAATTGTATAATTCGCAATTGTATAATTCGTTGACCTTTTTCTCTGTAATATTTGAAGTAAAATGTTTGTAAATTGTATAATTAAGTGTATAACACGAAGATATATATTTTTGCATGTGTATATACAATTTTCTCTCGCTTTATACAAAACAGAAACAAAATTATACACTTCTGTGTATAAAGCGAGAGAGGTGAGCGAGAATGGATAGTGGCGAGCGAGATTTCTGGGAGAGAGACGCTGGCAAATTTTAACTAACGTTTGCAATGGAGCACAATTAAATCAAACCCTAGCTATTCCATTTATTTTAGGTTATTAGTTTGCTATTATATACAATTTTCCCTAATTTCAATTGACCCAAAAATATGTAATTGCTTCATTTGTTGGCCCAATTTAATTCCATGAATATTCAGCCCAAATCAATCGATCAATTGGCCCACCTAACAATAATAGCGATATTTTCGATCAATTTTATTAAATTTCACAAAATCATATATTTTTTTTAAGAACAATCGGACTTTCGATCTAGCACCATAAACATCATGTTCTTATCGGAACATTTTCTTTCATTTTTAACAAGTATTTTAAAGAGAAACACTGTATAAGATAGTTACGGGACGATTATAATAACAATGAATACTCCATTTCAATTTGAAACAAGTTAAATTTCACTATCTATATAATATATAAGAAAAAACAGATCATACATAACCAATAAGGACAAATTTAAACTTGTCTAGCTATAACAACAACTGGTCCATCTCAATCTCAAACACGTTAGAATCATATATTTAAACAAGTAGGACAAATTTAAACTCGAACTAGTCATAACGACATCTATAACAACAATAATAACAATAACAACTCCGTCTCAATCTCAAAACCAAAACATAAATGACCAAATTAGGACAAAAATCAAAGTTGATTTGGCCACAAAAATGCACCTATAGCAAATCTCCTCTTCTCATCAACACTCCCTTGAAAATTAAGTCCATATTCTCTTAGAAGAGCATCGATCTTCCATTCATCCATCTTCTCGTAATCATGTTTTGTGTATCTCGGATAATGAAGAGGCATTTGAAAAAACTCGGAATTCTTTTCATTCGAAATAGATATGATACTCTTATTCGTTTGATTTTTGTTGAATTCGATTGATGATTGTGATTTCGAGTTTCCAAGAGTAATTGTGTTTGCAATGGTAATAATCCAACTTAAAGCCATTGTTGGAAAATACATTTATTAGTATTATTTGGTGAAGATGAAAATGAGAAAGTTTAATTTACTTGAAAAATGTTGAAAGAAAATGGACATTTATATATAGGTAGAAATTCAAGGGATTTTTGGAATTTTTAGAAAGAGACAAAGATAGTTGCTTGGTCAACAAGTCATTCTTTAATAACCATAGGGTAGAAGTAAGACTGTATAGCGTAAAATTTACGCATTAATAAGTAAACACGTTTTTTACTAATAAAGATATATTTTCTCCGTTTAAAAAAGAATGACTTTATTTCTTTTTTAGTCTGATTCAAAAGAAATGACCCCCTTTTCTTTTTTGACAACACTTTAACTTTAACTTTTTAAGTGACATGTTTAAGATCACAAGATTAAAGGGTATTTTGGTACGTTTGACATAACTTTAAATTAGAACTACAAGATTAAAAAGTCTTCTTTCTTTTCTTAAACTCCGTTTCAAGTCAAACTAGACCAATCTTTTTAAAACGGAGAAAGTATTAGTACAAAATGTCAACAAATAAATAGACTCATAGATTGTGCTACCAATTTTCTAATATATGCATCAATTTATTTTTTTTTTGAAAACTCATTCCTTTGATATATTTTTATTTTTAAGCGATTTTTCATGATTCAAATTTAAAACATCTAATTAAGAGTGAAGAAAATCACGTGCCACATTTCTTAACCGTTGGCTATAATAATGAATTTAAGAAAGATAAAACACCAAAAATTACACTCCTTCGGTCTCATTTTGTATTGCATCGTCTAACTTGATACTATGTTTAAGTAAAAAAAAAAAAAAACTAAAATTTGCAATCTAAAATAATTATTAGATATTTATGGGCTAATAGGTAAAAAAAATAATATCAAAAATTAAATTATTTTTAATTATAATTAAAATAATATTTTTAAAAAAATATATATATTTAAAAATAATACGTCACATAAAATAAATTAAAAAAATACTAAGTGGTAAGTGACTTATTTGCGTGTCGTGTTTGAAAATCAAACACACAAATGCACAGGCAGAGTAGCTAGCAGTCGCTTTTTGTATTTTCAAATTAGGAAAATTAACGGCTTATTATGTATGCTTCAATCAACATAAGTTGAAATCGAAAATATTTTTAAAATAATTTATTAATTTTTTATATAATAAAAATATGAAATTATTTTTTACGATCAAAAATAATATTTTTTATTTCACACGCTTCCAAAAAATATCTAACAAGTCATGAGCTGGCTTGCGTTATTAAAGGAAAAAAGTAGTGTGAAGTTGCACGTTAAGCGTGAGTATAGTAAATGAACAGTAATAATAAAAACATGACAAGTTTTATTCTAGAAGTTTTCAAATTATTTTTTTTTGAATTTTGAATCATAATATAAAATTTCAAATATATAGTGATAAAGTGTTCTAGAAAGTATTAGAAATTAAATTATTTTTTCCATTTCCCAATTAGAGACTTCTGGATACTCTTATCGGAGTCTTCAATTTTTTCATTTAATGTTGAAGCCAACCATATCTAGCTAGAAAAATGTACCCCCTCTTTTTCCCTTTTTTTTTTAATTTGTTATGTTTATTTTTAAAGTTACTGAAATTTTGATATTGAAAATGTCGATCAAGAAGTGGGATTCCGCTAATCTCACTTTGTTCGAGTGGCTCGGTCCAAGTTGTACTCTTTTCATATTGATATGACTGAAAAAAAATGCATTTCAAAATGTTTGTTAAAACTCACATAATTTGACTTTTAAAAAATAAAACGCAACAAATAAAATGAAAGAGAACGTTAAAAAGTTATGTTTTTTCTTTTAAAAAGAAATACACTATTGCAATATTTGAAATGTATGTATTCAAAAATTAACTTGAATTTGTGTCGACAAATAAACTTATTATTAAATTAATTTTTTTTCTTAAATATTATGCATACTTTTTTTAATATTAAGAGTAAAGTTAGAAATAAAAAGTTTTACTTTTAGAAAGGCAAGACGTTGAGATGTATATCCCAATCATGTATCACTTTTATATTGTATATGTATCAAGGTATTCCCTGTGTATACATATGTGTGAGATACGCGTTAGATACATGTGTTGCCTTTGAAACTTTTAAACTTGATTTCATATATTAATTTTGACTCTAAATCACCTATGGAGTATGGACATATCAAATCTAACAATTGTTTTAAGATATATAGGATTGTTGAAAAACTAATAATAATGGTTGAATCTCCAATATATCAATATTATATGGTGAGATCATACTAAATATAATTCATAACAATATGTTCATAATCTAAATTTCAAATTCATATATTTTTAGCACAAGGCTGGAACATATGATATTCACAACTTAAAAGAAGAGCAAATGAAATAGTAACCTTCACATGGATGGAAAATTGGATATAAATTATTGTTTTGCTTTATGTTACATTTTGATTCATACATTTAGGCCCAACTTAAATATATACATTTATATATGGGCTCATCATATAATGCAGAACTGACGAAAGAGAAAAAGAAGAGCAGATTTCAAATTTAAATTTTACGAATTTAATATTTAGCTAGATTTTTACAATTTAATTTGTTACAAGTCTTAAATAAAGCGTTCAATATCAAAAGTATTTTGAATTTTTATTTGTGTTATTTTCACATATAATCTTATATTATGGATTAAAAATATTGAAGGCAGTCAAAATTATTGATTGTATGATATATGTACATGGGTGTAGAGGGCTACATTGTTTTTTTACTTAACAAAAAAAAAGAAGAGGGCTACATTGTTTTTTATTTAAAAAAAAAAAAAAAAAAAAGAGGGCTACATTGTTTTTTCGATCTAATACTTTAGATTACAGTTCATATTTCAAATTAGGAAAAAAGACAAAAATATTATTGCAAATGATATGCAAATATCATCCGTGATACTTTTGCGATATTAGTGTAGTTATTGTCTAAAAACTAGAGCATATATAACCTATATACTAATAAACATGCACGTGTCATAATCTTATTCACTAATCCAACATGTATTAAAAATTGGATCGATGGATAAGATTGTGTCATGTGTTCCTATTTAGTCTTCCGTTAGAATGAAGGACATATATGCTCTAGTTTTTTAACAGCAAAAACATAAATATTCTAAAAATATGACGGAAGATATTTACATACCATTTACGACAGTTGATATTTTTACTTTTTCCCTTTCAAATTTTAATGAGTGATCAACTATATATGTGTGCATATCAAATTTAACCAATCATAGGATGTCCTAAATTTTTCTTTCTTCAATAGCTCTTAACAATGTAGTAGTTTATAATTCACGAAACTTAGTAGATGTTTGAATTGGCTTAGAAGTTGGTTAAACCTATTTTTTAAGTTATTTTTTGATTTCTGAAAGTGTTTGACAAATAAAAAAAGTAACTTAAAATAAGTTGAGAAGTGTTTGGCAAAATTAAAAATAACTTAAAATAAGTTTAAAATGACTTAAAATAAGTTAAAATCAAAAGTATGGCTCTCCTACTTTTTATTTTTTGATTTAAACGTCATTTCAATTTGGCTTTTTATTTTTAAATTAAAAACTACTTTTAAACCAAATCAAACTGGCCCTTAAAACTCATCAGTATTAGTTGAGAGATTTCATAACCATTTAGAGCCTGTTTGGCTCAGCTTAAAAGCTGGTCAAACTGACTTAAAAGCTGATTTTTGACTTATTTAGCTGTTTGGCAATACTCAAAATAGCTTATTTTAAGTTTAAAAAAAACTTATTTTAAGCCAAAAGTTAAAAGCTGGGGTAGGGGTGCTTTTTTTTTTTAGCTTATAAGCTGTTTTAAGTTGACCACATTTTTATCTTTTTGCCCTTAATATTTTTATACAATCTCCAAATTACAACATATTCCTAACATCTCTTTCTTCCATTTTTCCCTTTTCACGTTTGGCATAGCAACTTCAGCAATTTTATCCAAACACATAACTGCTTATTTTAAAAATAAGTTTCAGCACTTTCAAAAGTACTTTTTTAAAGCTGCTTTTATTAAGCTCATCCAAACGGGCCCTTAGTCATACCTAATATTATTCAAGCAAAATAATATATGATTGGATTCGGACCATAACAATAGATGATTTTTAAAAATAAAATCTTAAAAAAATGGGAAAAAAGGCAATATCGTGAATAAAATATCCTCCATTATACTGTTCAAAAATTAGAACATATATATCCTTTATTCTAACGGAAGACTCAATAGAGATACGTGACAAAAACTTATCTGTTAATCTGATACTTAATAAATATCGGGTCGATAAATGAAATTATAACACGTATATGTCTATTAAATATAAATGATTTATATGCTCTAATTTTATAACAGCAAAAACATCAATGTCTCAAAAATATATCAAAAAATATCAACATATCATTTACGATAATTTAAAATATATTTATAATTTTTTTCTTAAAAATTAGTATGAAAAAATATCACATAAATTAAAACGAAAAAATATCAATAAAAATCATATGCCACATCTAAGACCAACATCTTCCTCCGTCGAATTCTTCTTCCTAAATCCCTCTGCATAAAATGTACGCCTTAGCTCGATCGCGATTCCGAATTTTGAGAACTAATCGGCGTTTTTTATCCACCGTTCTTCTCCAAGACCAACATCCTCCTCCGCCTCCTCTCCCTGAACCTTCTTCCGCCGCCGCCGCCGGAGCTGAGAACAAGTCATGGAATTTTCTCAAGTACAGCCTTGTTGCTGCCCTCGCCGGCGGTGCGGCTACTGCTGGTTATGCTACCTACGGTACACTCAATTTTACCGTCTTAATTTTGGATTGTATTTACATTGAGGATTAATTTGGATGTGAAATTTTGAGCTCATTGTGCATCTATTGAGCTAAGCCTGAATCATCCAGATGAAAAATTAATTAACACTAACAAAGTACTCCGTCAATTTCAGCTGTGTGATCTAATAAGTTGTCTTGAGTGTGTCATTTATGCAATGCTTTTAAGCCATTTGTAGAGTGATAATCTTAATTTGGATGGCCCAAGGGGATTGGTGACTTTTGTTGAACTTGCATTACATATCTTGTGTGTGTTAATATGTTGATAAGACAAAACCCATAAGTTGAAGGTGCACACACATTAGCACTTTGACACATACACTAAAGCGCCAATTAAGCAACGCGAAGTGCACAACTGTACTTTGCCGACAAGGGAAACTCGCAGAGGCTTATCATTAATTATAGTTATTTTCTTATTATATATTTTATTTTATTTTCTGACGACAAGGGAAATCCACAGACGCTACCCTTGGGGTGCACACATGGTAAAAAACACACTCTTATGCAATAGCTCGCAAACCACACAGAAGAGGTAACCCGCAGTAGGCAAGCCTAGTGCGAACTGCGATGAGCTCGACACAAAAGGCAAACCCCTTGCTTTCGTTGGCAGGGGTTTCGAACTTGAGACCTCCAACATGGAAGTCCCAAGCTCAAATCACTGGGCCACCCCGAAGGGTAAAAATAAAATGTTCTTAATGAGACTTGAACCCAAATGGGTGTGCCAAATCAATAGTAAACAACTATTGCTGAACAAAGGGAGTAATATTTCGCTTGATTCTTTAGAGTTGTGGGTCTTTAAAAAACAGTCTCTCTACCCCACGAAGATAGATGTAAGGTCTATGTGCATCCTACCTTCCTCAGATCCCTCGTGCTAATGGGTAAACACACTTTTTTTTAATTGGTAATGGGTGCGGACACATAAGTGAAGTCTTAAGAACCTCTAAGTCTGTCCCAAGGGTACTATTGCAAGAAATTCATTATTATGGGCTTGTTTTGCAATTTAACCTCCTGTAATTGCTATTAGGTAGACTTTTGCTTTCATAGTAGCTTATTACGTTGTTAGTTAGGATGTCCTATCGCAGGCTCGGATCGTGTTGATCATAATCAATTTTATATGATGATATGGAATAGACTTTGTGAAAAACTGCAAAGAGGTCAAGGGACTGATAGGTTGTCCTTTGTCATCAATCTTCTGTTGGTATTATGTGCATATTGTTTCATGTACACTGACATGTCCTTGATCTACGGCATATTCATTGACCGAAGTTGAGGAGAGGACCAAGGCTTTGCGTACATCTGCAAACTATACTGTTGGTGATAGTGCATCTGGTTTGGATGTAAGTCTGGATCTACTCTAAAGTGTTACATTCTATGTGTTTGTGTTATCCTAAGCCATTAAACTGATGACCAAGTAGTTGTTTATTTGCATCATAAGAGTAATGCACTATTAAAATCTAAAGGAAAGATCGAAAAAAATTGTATGCATATAGGCGGCATTTAGCTTGAGTTAGTGGTGGATAGATTTATGCTAACCATAGCTTCAACGATCTTCTTTAAATAAATTATATAATGTCTTTCTTTTAGGTTGTTTCGAAACATTAAAGAATGTTTCTTTCTTTTTTGTTACTTTTTAAATTTAACTTCCACTTGACATGTTTAAGATCATAAGATTAAAAAATGTTTTGGAATATAATATACATATCACCTCTCAAAAAAACCATAGAAAAAATAAAACTTTATCATTAAAAAGAATAACTACTTTTAGGCCTCCAATTTATTTTGGCTTTAGGCCACTAATTAGCTTGAGCGGCCATTGCTATTCATATAGTGATTTCGGTCCTACCAATAGGGATCTATAAGTAATATTATTTGTAATCCATTTACTAGATGCTTTCATTTGATTTTCTTTGATATGGTTAAATGACCTACTTAAATCAATTGTTAGAGTATTGATTTCATATGATAGGGTTCATCGGTTCAAATACAATGATAGATAAAACAAGTTTATTTTGATTCAGAAGTTCTATTTGGTTCAACTTTTTTAAAAAGAATTTCTTGATATTTAGTTACCTATTCTTTTTGCAGAAATTTCAAGCTTTTTTATACTCCTCTGCAATTACAGCTCAATTCTGATTTTTTGTTCTCTACATCCAAGAACATGAATTATGTTTGCTACATCCAAAAACATGAATTATGCTTGCTACTCATTGTCAGTTGTGTGCAATATATAGATGTAATACTAATACACATTGGTGTATTCAATTTTATTTTCTGCTTGTTGCATGATATCCTTGGCAACTAGGTAGGGAGGTTTCCATAAATTGTGTTCCCTTTAGTCATGAATTTTGCCGTTGTTGGCACATCAAAGCTTTATGCTAAACTTTTGCAATGCCTCATGTTGGGGCGTATAACATGTGGTTTACTATATGTGTCATTGACATCATGGATTTAAGTATGTCACACATTCCAGAAATACTGATTAAAAATAGAAAAGAAATGTGTTCAATGCTTGATTTTTGTTGGGTCGTAGAGTTAATGGCAGATGGTACAAGGAAGGATGAAAATACTCATTCTAAGATGTGACGATATACTTCATTAATTATGTTGATAATGTTTTTTTTGAGTATGATTTGCGATAATGGTATAATTATATTTTCTTAATAATTTTAAGGACACTTTTTTGTAAATGATTTCTTATAACGGTATAACTATATTTTCTTAATTATGCTGATACTAATTTTTTGTAATGCATTCTATAGTAGTTTTCTTGGGTTAATCTTATACTCTCTCTATTTTTATGTTGATATGTTGATTCTCCCCTTCCGAACTCTAGTGCCTGCCAATTTAGTTGAACTCTACCTAGATCTGAGGCGCTTGACTGAAGAACAAGTTCGAGTAAGTAATTATGCATATTTTATTTTTAAACCATGTTGCTTTTAAGCCTTGTTCTTGTTGCATGTCATCTCTTCCCAATTACAAATAAGATCTTTTTGATTGCTTTAGGATTATAGTGAACCATCATCAGACAAAATCCTGCCAGATTTGCATCCATTGGAGCAACATGTTTTTACCATTGTCCTCGATTTGAGTGAGACATTGGTCTACTCTGACTGGAAGGTAAATTCCTAGTCATAAACAAGATGGATTTTTCATTTATTGAACCATCACTAATATGAATTCCTGGCCTTTAAAAGCGTGAAAGAGGCTGGAGAACATTTAAAAGACCCGGGGTTGAGGATTTTCTGGAACACTTAGCTCAATCTTTTGAGATAATTGTATACTCTGACCAACAGAGCATGGTATTTTTTACTTCCTTCGTAATGTAATCTGTATCTTGTACCACTTGTGCAGTTAAAATTTTGCCAGTGATATTTGCAGTATGTCGATCCTATTGTCGATAGATTGGATTCAAAGCAGTGTATCCGGTATAGGCTATCAAGCGGAGCAACTAAATATGTGGGTGGCAAACATTACAGAGTAGGTGATTTTGCTCGTTCTCTAAATTTTCCGTTCATTATGCTTCTACTTCAACACAAAAATCTTTCAACTCTTTTTAATTTCTTTTATGTCTTGCTTCATTTCCCACTCCTTGTGATAATTAGGATTTCCATTTATCTTTCTTTGATGGGACTTTTTTTCATTTGTTTTATGAATAATTCACCTTACCCTATGTTCTAACTCCTAAGAGACGGAATGATTAAGATTTTCGTGTTATTTGTGTCTGTTGTTACAGGATCTTTCCATGTTGAATAGGGATCTATCAAGGATTATATATATTAGTGGTAATGCATTAGAAAGTAGCCTTCAACCAGAGAACTGTGTAGAAATAAAACCATGGAAAGGAGATGTGGAAGATACCACACTTTAGATCTTATTCCATTTCTTGAATGTAAGTATACCAATAACAAATGACGTACAAAATTTGGTGCGCACCATGTCACTCACTCCATTTATGCATGCAGATGTTGGAAAACATAGGCCAGCTGATATTCGAGTTGTATTAGCTTCATACCAAGGATGTGATATTGCAAAGGAGTTTATTAAACGATCGAAGGAGCACCACAGGTAAAGTTTAAAGTTTATTCTTGATTCTTAATTAGATATTGTTGTGCTTATTCAATTGTATTTGAAATCCTTCAAGACGTGGAACTTAAATGCTTCTTATTAAAGTTTCTTCGAACTTATTATCTGTTGATGCAGGCGTATGCAAGAGCAGAAGCAGACTGGTCGCTTATGGCTTCGCTAGTGTTGATTTTTGGAGGTTTCGAGTTTAAAAAGAATAAAAGCAATTATCATTGTAATAAATTATATGTAACTAAAGGATTCAATTCAATTGTCCTCTAACAACATGATTGTATTCTTTCTTTCACCAGCAATAAATTCACATCATTTGCTCCTTGCATGAAAATGACATCAAAATTTTGCCAAACGGCAACTTCAGTTAACTTAATGTTTTTGCTCTATCTTAATATTACATGATTTTATGATATTTTCTTATAATTTATATGATAAAAAAATATTATTATTAATTTTTGTGTTCATAAATTTCTATATTCATCAATTTGGATCACCAAAACTACCGTTTTTATGTTTTCTCCTATTAGATGAGGGGCAGAGGTTAGGTTTGGGGTGGGTTAGACTGGTGGTTAAGTTGTTACTTTGTCATTATTTCAAATTCAAATTATAAATAGTTTAATAGCAGAAAGTAATAAATGGATCATCAACTACTAGTTGTTCAATTATTAATTCTGTAAATTTATCAAATCTTATTTTGGGATGACATATACCTTTAGATTTATCATGATCGATCACGGATATATTTCCAATCTTGTGATTCGTGACTCTTGATCCTTCTGAAGACGGGATCAATATTACTACCAAACAAGCTCATGTATCAAGACATTATCATTGTCATCATATCATATCTATCTTCAATCTTCACATGTCATCTTATAAGACATTTAACTATCAAATCCGAATTTTAACCCATAATACAATGTGATTGGCTAAGCTTTGTGAAAATGAGAAAAATTGAAAGTCTTGGTCATCGCCCTAATTGACTGACTGGCACTAATGATTTGTGGCCTCATCTTTTATTCTCAAGGTTAAGGTTCACACTTGAGTCTTCACGCAGCAGCAAAGCCTTTATTTGGTATCAAGTACCAACAATCATATTTTTCTTTAAATTTGTTTGAAACTTTTTCTTTTATAATCAAAATGAGCTTTAAAAGTTAAAACGGAAAAGATAAGAGTTATTACATTTTCGTTTCAAAATAATTATTATTTTTTAATCTAAAAAAAGGAAGTTATTCTAAAATAGTTGTTATATATATGACTCAGTTGGTTCGGAGGGCAAATGACCCAGAATCAATCTCTCTCAATCCTATATAATTCGAGCCTAGTCTAATATGATTTATATCTCATTTGTGATTTGTATTCTATTACACGTTTACCAATGTATGCTATTACACAACGAAGGATTTATGCCATATGCACCCAAAAAAATCTTTTTAATAAAGAACTATTTATTATCTTTTTTTAGTAAACCTAAAATGAGTCAAAAGTGATACTTATTTTGAGTCGACTGAAATAATTATACACCTTTGGTAAGTAAATTGTCATAAAAAATTACAACCAATAATATTTATGGTAAGTAGTAGTACAATACATTCCATTTTTTCTCTCATAATTCACCATTGTAGTACGTTGTTTTCTCTCTCTCATGTCTTAATCTCTTTGTCCTTCAGTACTACATCAACTTCTCCAAATATATTTCTATAAAAATCTCCAAATTTTTTTTCATTCCAATGATTTTCTCTAAACCCAAATGGCACGTTTACACTTCTTTCTTGTTCTTTTTCTTCTTCTCATTATCTCCGCCGCCGCACACGGCGGAGATCATGACGGAGATGCTGACTCAGATTCCGACTTATCTGAACAATCTGACAAACCCCATTTGAGATCTCGGCCGTTGGTTTTAGTGAAGATATGGTGTTTGATAATAGTCTTCTTTGGGACTTTTATTGGTGGGGTTTCACCTTATTTCATGAAATGGAATGAGGGGTTTTTGGTTCTTGGAACACAATTTGCTGGTGGGGTTTTCTTGGGAACTGCGCTTATGCATTTTTTAAGTGATGCTAATGAGACATTTGGGGAATTGACAAGTAAAGAATACCCTTTTGCTTATATGTTGGCATGTGCCGGTTATTTGATGACTATGTTAGCTGATTCTGTTATCTGTTTTGTTTATGCTAAGCAGAACAACAACAACAATAATGATGTGCAGCTCCAAGGTTTGTGCTTACTATGTGTTGTTTTAAAATTTTGATTGATAAAGATAAAAATCTGAACTTTATACTTTCTGTGCAGCTTTGCTATATCTGAATTGTAGTTTTGGTAAGAGGAATTAGTTCTGATTTAGTTTTGATATGTAATTCAGCTCGAATGAAGTTAGAGGAAGGCAAAAATGAGAACTTTGAATTATTAGAGAAGAGTAGTAGGCATAATATTACGATAGTCTTGTCCGCTAGCAAATCAATGTTGGTAGTAGCTAGCGAAGTTTGTCAAACATATTGGCGTGGACAAAGTACTCGAATTTAATCATAGTTGTGTTTGGAGTGGTTTTATAGTTCCATTTGCTGTTTGATAGGATATGTTGTTTGTTTGATGCTGAAACATTGAAGAAAGAAGAAAATATTATGTGCTAAACTTTCTTGCTTTTCTAGTTTATTGGAGCTTTTCTTAAAATCTGATACTTTTGTTTCTGAAGCATCTTGCACCTAATTTTGAGTTTGACTGTAGAACTTTTACTAGCTTCCAAGTTATGTCTAATCTGAGTAGTAGGAGAGTTCCATGGTCGATGACGTTTAAGGCAATGCAAAGTTGAGTTCTGTTTTAGCTTGAGATCAACTGGAAATTTTGTTGATTTCTGTTTAGCTTCCCATATCAAGGGAGTTTACTAGAAAAGTGGTTATCTTTTCGAACCATTGTGCTGATTATCCATTTTGCGATAGGATTTTAAATTATATCCATTGATAATGTGACATAACGTACTTTTTGATTTACAAACTTCACTTATTAAGGGTAGTAACCTGTAATTACCTTTTAATTGCCTTGATCGTCTAAATTCCTTTGACGCTGTTGTATAGTAGTTAACTTCCTTGGAATGTAACACTCTTTGCTGATTCTTCAAATCCCTTGTTGTGTTCTAATAGATACTGAAAATGGAAAAAGCAATGGAGCAGTCGCACAAGGGCAGTCACAGGTTAGAGAAGATGTTTTTTTTAAAAAATCTTTTTCCCTCTAATAATCGTCTTGTGTGCTCGGATTCCTTTTATTCTTTAAATCTAGTTGGTAGAGAAAAATCCATTCTTGTTTGAGTGGCTTAATTAGATTTGTCTCGATTACTTTCACAGGTCTCTGATGGCAGAGAAAATGACTATTCAAAAGCACCTCTTGCAACAGCTTCTTCACTTGGTGATAGCATCTTATTGATCGTTGCACTATGTTTCCATTCCGTCTTTGAGGGAATAGCCATTGGTGTTGCAGATTCACAAGCCGATGCTTGGAGAGCTCTTTGGACTGTAAGTTTACACAAGATATTTGCTGCTATTGCAATGGGAATAGCTCTCCTTAGGATGATCCCAAATTGCCCTTTACTATCATGCGCGGCCTATGCTTTTGCCTTTGCCATCTCTAGCCCAATTGGTGTTGCCATCGGAATCATAATCGATGCCACAACTCAAGGGGTTGTTGCAGACTGGATCTTTGCAATATCAATGGGATTGGCTTGTGGTGTTTTTATATTTGTATCCGTTAATCATTTGCTTTCCAAGGGATACAAGCCTCAAAAAATGGTCAAGATTGACAAGCCTCATTTCAAGTTTTTGGCTGTTTTGTTAGGTGTTGGGATAATTGCTGTGGTGATGATATGGGACACTTGAGTTTGTGCTTTGATGATTATTTTGGCAGAAGTAGCATAATAGTTTACCATTTTATATTGAGAATACTTTTGTTTAAAAATATTTATATACGAGAGTGAAAAATGGTGATTCTTATTTAAATGGAATTATTTTTGAGAATATCAAAGTTTTTTGTGCGTCATTGCTAAAATTTAGTTTCCAAATAGTAAAGATCATCTTTTACATATTGCAAGCAAGAGCACTGCATGATAAGGTTGTGTACGATAGATTCATATGATTAGATTATTTTAAAATTTTGCATACAACGAAAGCTTTACTCCATTGAACTGTGCGCTTTCGATAATAAAATATGGAGTCGAAAGGTAAATGTAGATTTCTTTGACATCTTTATAATAAAAAAAACGGACAAGGGTCTAAAATACCCTTAAAATATTGAAAATGGTACAAAATTACCCTTCATCCACCTATTGGCTCCAAAATGCCCTTTTCATCCACCTATTGGCTCCAAAATACCCTTGTCATCCATCTTTGGGTTCAAATTGACCACTTTTTTTAATTGTTTTAAAATTAAACTCTTTAAATATTTTTTAAAATACTTGGCGTTCAACTATTGATTATAATTATAATTTATTAATATAATTTATAAACCAATCCACTACTCACTCATTACTAATTAAACCTCACCCAATTAATAATCCAATTATAATATCAAAATCGTCATAAACACTACTAAAACACGATGAAATTATAGATTCCTGAAAATGACATTCAAAATTATTCGAGTCCGAATCGAAGCCCCAATTAAATTTAGGTTGAGCCGCTTATTTAGGAGGACATTTTCTTTCAAAATTGAATTAGAAATTTATGATTAAAAGTAAAGAAGTAATACATCCTGAATTAATTCATGCACTTTTTTTAAACCCTTTAATATATTATTTTGAAAAAAAGTTACCTATGAAGTAACATCACATAATTGAGACGTAAAAATAATTAAAATGAACATAGTCAGATTTTTAAGTTTATCAGTGATTTTTATTTAGCCACTTGAATGTATGATAATTTACTTCTATAATTTTTGAAAACACTCAATTGGCAGTAGCTTGCATTAATAATGTGACGGATTCATTAATTTAGAGGGATTTGATTAGTATTGGGGTGGGTAGTGGATTGATTTATAAATTATACTAATAAGTTAAATTATAACAAAAAGTTGAGCGTCACGTATTTTAAAAAATATTTAAATAGTTTAAATATAAAATCGTTAAATAAATGGTCAACTTTGAACCAAAAGGTGGATGACAAGGGTATTTTGGACCCAATAGGTGGGTGGGAAGGGTATTTTGGAGCCAATAGGTGGATGGAGGGTAATTTTGTACCATTTCCAATACTTTGAGGGTATTTTAGGCCCTTTTCCGTAAAAAAAAATAAATCAATTGTTCTCTTTCTTTTCTCACTTTTAGACAAATTAAAACTTTCTTAGACAACATTTGCATGAGTTCAATTAATGTGTTAGCATAATGAATGAACCATCTACTTTACTCATCTATAAAAGTAAATGACTTGGTAAGTGTTTGGAAAGTATTTGGTTGAAGTTGCAAATTGCATTCAAATATTTCACCAATATTTGCCTTGATACTACTAAAATATAGTTGGTCACATGTATTTTTAAATATCACAAGAATATTATATTTAGTATGATGATATAATAAATAGAATTTGAGAAGTATTTATGAATATTGACTTTTCGATGTTTTACTGGACCTACTCCATTATTCATGACCAAGCGCGTTGAGATCATATAATACTATCAATAATATAAAAGAAAAATAGTGTAACACATAAAAAGTAAATATTTACTTGTATTCAATATTTACATCAAACAGAAAATAATTCAAGATTAAAACATGATGAATTCAATCTTTATGTTCTATCTACTGAATCTGTTATACTTATATAATTATGAATTTATAACTTAGTATTTTTCTGCGTTAAAAGTACTAGCTTAATTGAACCTCTTTAGTTTATATTACGTAACACCAAACATAAAATTATCAAATTTATTATGGTTAAATTGATACAAATGGTGGAATAAGTTATTTCAAACATGACAATCAAATAATATAGAAATTTTCATCCGATCGCTATCTCCTTATCCAATCACTATTATTTTTAATCCCTCACATCAAACGACCCTTAAACATGCTTTTTAACTTGGTCTTATTTCATATTTATGCCATTCAACTTTGAGTGTATATAAATAGACAACTAAACTCGTATAAAATTACACAAAGTAGATACACACGTCCTACATGACAATTTGCATCCTACATGATTTTCTACGTGTATTATACCATGTAGAACTCATATGTCTACTTGTTCAACTTTATACATGTTTGTTTGAATACTTATTTCTGCCCATTCAAAGTTAAATGACGCCTTTATTTACATATTATTTTTGGTAAAAACACATTTCCACAAAAAGTCAAACTATGTGGGGGCACAAGTGTACATTTTGAGTCCTCAAGGGTCTAAGTGACTCAACAAAATCCATCGGAATCTTCAAAAATAATCAAAAAGGGCCCATGATCCACTTGATACATTGATCAAAGCGTATGAGCGACTACACGATAAAATATCCCATGTGAAAGATCAAAGCTTTTTATGAAGGTTTTCCCAGCTACCACCATCAAAACTTCATAGAATGTGAACTCTGCAACTCTTTCTTGCCATTTTTTACAATTTCCCAGGATCCAAAATCTTGTCTTTTTCACTCATATTCACCATAGCTTTGTGTATTCTTGGTATATATGCTAAAGTTACTAAAGAAGAATCTTTCTTGTCTTATATTTGACCAGCATCACCAGTTTCTCTGTTATTGCCCACAAAGGAGTTTGATTTTGGACCCAAGTTTCGTTTTGGCTAACTTATAGGCTTGTTGATGCCTATTGACTATTTCACTTGTTGGGTTGTTGTATTTTTGCTTCAGCAAAAACCCCTTTAAGTCTAACTCTTGAAATTTTTGACTTTGATGTGTAATTTATCTCAGATCTTTGTAGAGGAGTGTTGGTTTAGAGTTTTTTCAGATACCCATTGTTTGTTTGAGTTCCCAGAAGCTAAATTTATGGTGGGGTTTCAGAGTAGATTATCAAGATTGTGTCTTTTGTAAATTGATTGACCTTTAGGGTAGTAGTTGAGGTGATTTAAGGTTGTGTCTTCGGGGGTTTAGTTTAGGTATGGGGCATAGTGCTTGAAGTTTACAGATTAGGGTTTATGTGAGGCTGGATATGGTGCTTTAGAGGTGAAAAGATCTTATTTTGGGTAGTTTTCTGAAGATGGGTAGTAGCAATGACCATTGTTTTGTGGAATGGAAGGAACAATTTGTTTCTAAGGAGAGGGGACATCGTGTGGTACATTATTTCTTGAAGGATATTTCAGGGGAATCTATTCTTGCTGTTGTGGGAACTGAGAGGAGTGTTAGGCATATGTTTTATGTCGTCTCCGAAGAGTTCTTGAAAGCTTATGCAGGTGAGGACTCTGTCTATGCTGGCTTCAGATGGAGGTCAAGGAGAGAAGTGGTGAATTGGCTCACATCTATGCTATCAAAACAACACTTACAAAGTGATTTTTCAAGTAAGCACTTGCTATCGACTGTCGTATTTTAGTAACTGTTGTTTTTTGTTATTATCTGTTGTTTCTTGTACTTCCCTTGCTTTTTGGAACCGTTTTCCTTGAGTCGAGGGTGTTTTGGAAACAACCTTTCTACCTCTAAGATAGCTGTTAGATCTGGTTATACTCTATCCTCCATAGACCTCACTTTGTGGGACTACTCGGGATATGTTCTTTCCATGGAGTAGGGAATAGCTCGTCTCATGTAAGACAAGTAAATGCACCTCAGGTACTGCTGAGGAACTGAGGGGCCTTCTCGAACATAGGATAGGTTATTGAGAAATAGAGCTATCCTATTGTTATGGGAAATCAATGCTCCGGGCCAAGTTATACTATCAAATTCCATTTAGATTAACTAAGTACTCATGCCAATTAGCTTTTCATATCCCATGTCATGAGGTCTATTTGATTTCCCTGAAGTTGGCCTTTAATCTTTAATGTGATGTAGCTACTTTGCAAGTTTTTACAAGTATGTACTATCAAATTCCAATTAGATTAATGAAGTACTTATGCTAATTAGCTTTATATATGCTATGTCATGAGGTCTATTTTGGTTTCCCCGAAGTTGGCCTTCTTAATCTTAGGTGATGGGTTTACTGCACAACTTTGTCTAAGTAATGTATTATAAAAGACGGTTCACCTTCTGGATTCAGGAAATTAGGACAGTGGAAATGTTTTCTTTAGCACAAGAACTAAAAGACGACCGAAAAGTATTTCACGGATTCATTTGTTTCGACTTTCGCTATGACATTCTCATCATGTAAGTTCCATTAGAATAGAACAAATGAAGTTCTTGTGTATTTGCTGTTATGCAGCATAGTACTTGGAAATGGCCTTTTTGATGAACTTTTTCTGTCCTTACCTACTGCCTGGGTTTGGCCTCTACTGCAGGGGCATCAGTCTTTGAGCTTTATACAACTGTTAATTTTTCTTTTCAGATTCCCAGCAATGTTGGTTTTACTCTAGTTCATCTTCCCATGTAGTCTAAACAATAATAGAGTGTCTGCTGGAGATGCTTTACATGTGATATCTGTAACTTCTAAATTACTGAACTTTTAGAGTATATATTTGCAAGCAAAACTGTCTAGAATAGCTGTGAAGGAAAAAACAAAAGCTTGACGTGTGCTCCATGTAATGGCAGAATCACCGAAAGATGACCCTATGTCTCCATTATTCAGTGTCCAATCAACAGATATGACAAGTAACAAGGTGCGAGTTCTCACACCTCTAACATGTCATTTCCTTGCTTTTTGACATGTCTGACTGATCTTTTATGACAGGGTTCCATAACAAGAAACTTGAGAGTTCATTCTTCCGACATAGTTTGGTCAGGTGAACCATGGATATGTAGTAAACAGCTCAAACACTACCCAACATTTTCCCGGAATGGGATTACAATTGCTGTAAGTTTACTGGACTGACAATTAGATGAATGTCTAACAATGAAGTTTTTACTTGACATGCTTAAGATGTTCCACTTGAAATTTCTTAGATGCTGAACAAACTTATTCCAGGAACATACTTGATAAGAAGGCTAATATATAATATATTTTTGGAGTCACCCATCATTGTGGAACAGGAAATTGGTCTCCTTATATAGTTTTGAGCAATGCTCACCCTCAAAGCTAGATTTGGGGTTGTATTTGGCTCAATGTTCTTTTTCTTTACAACAGAGACAAACCTAATTAAGTGTTGGTTTAGTTGATGTTGGGTCCCCATGTTATATCTTTCATCCACTCTCCAGATGTTCCGTTTTGGGCATGCGAGGTGTTAGAGTCTGACATCAGTTGTGGGATGGCAAATTAATTGCCTTCTGATTTGTTCCCTCTAATTTTAATGATGACAAATTGTCAACTAGTCCTGTTAGCTTTGTCAAAAAAATAAAATTGCAAACTGTGTCCAAATGTATGGATGGCATTACACATTGATTATCATTTAGCTCTTATTTACGCAAGTGGCATTATCAAATATTAGTGACACTCTTTGTGTTTGTGCTCAAAATGTTTTCTTGACTGCCATAAATTAAAGCATGGATTCATCTGTGCTGTTCCTCCCTTTTCCCAATCATGCCTATTGGCTTACATAGGTTGCCATCTAAGCTCTTGAAAGTTTAAACAAGTAAAATGTATCGAATGAACCTTTTCAAGTTTATGCTATTTTGGAAGTTCCTCCTTGACCCCTTTAGAAAGATGACCTGACTTCTTTAATGCTGCACCTCTATTTGTTAGTTTACAGCTGTTAAGTCTGTTTCCTTTTCTGTGTTCCAGGTATATGCATTCGTCTTTGTCATGGCTGAAAAGGAAAATCAGTACCTTGCATATCTTGAAGATATGTATGAGGACCGGAAGGGCCAGAAAAAAGTCAAAGTGAGATGGTTTCACTTTAATAGGGAAGTGAGAGGGGTTGTCTCTTTAAGAAATCCTCATCCTAGAGAGGTTTTCATCACTCCTTATGCACAGGTCATTAGTGCAGAGTGTATTGATGGTCCGGCCATTGTCTTAACTCGGGAACATTATGAGAAATGTGTAGCTGTTTTCCCAAATGACTTGCTAACAAGAGTACATTTTTGCTTCAGACAATTTAAGGGCAACAGAGTAAAACCTTTTGAATTAGGTAAATTGCGCGGTTACCTTGATCAATCGATTTTCTCATGTTTCAGTCCAGATTTCTTTGAAGACGAAGAATTTAGTGCCAAGGATGATGTAAAAGTTGGAGCTAAAAGGCCAAGAAAGAGGTATAAGGAGCATCAGATGACAGCATATGAAGAGTCTTACAAGAAGTTCAAAAATGGTTTTTTAAGCAGGAAATTTAACTCCAATAAGCATGTTGGAAGTGAGCTCTGGTATGCTCCTAAGTTAGTGGTTAATGAGAAGATAGAATGTCTGAGCCAAGATAGTGGGATCCGTGGCTGCTGGTTCAGATGCACTATTGTGGAAATATCCCGGAGACAGATGAAGATAAAGTATGATGATATTAAGGATGAAGATGGATGTGGAAACCTTGAGGTATGCACGAGCACTTTTTCAGAATACTTCATTACATGTTAAAAACTTCAACTCAGAGAGAAATATGATTTTTTCATTCTGGACCAAGGTGAACTAGAAATTTTGTTAATATTGTTACGTTTTGAAAACTAACATCATTTTTACACATTCATCAATTTTTTAGGAATGGATCCCTACATTTAGACTAGCCAAGCCTGATAAACTTGGAATGAGAAACTCTAACCGTCCAACAATCAGGCCTTCCCGCTCTTGTGACCTGGAAGATCTTGCCTTTGATGTGGGAGCACCTATTGATGCCTGGTGGAGTGATGGTTGGTGGGAAGGAATAATTGTTGACGCAGACAAATCAGAAAAGGAAACCTATAGAGTTTATGTTCCTGGTGAGTTTTGTTTTTCAATATTGTTGCTAGTGCTAAGCAAACATTTTCCTTTGTTTTCTTCATAAACTGTTTCTCCTCTTTTGTTATCAGGTGAGAGGATGTTCTTGAATATAGATAGGAAGAATCTAAGAATCTCAAGGGATTGGGTGGGAGATCGATGGGTAGATATCGAGACAAACAGAGACATTCTTTCAATGATATCTTTGATCCAAGAAACCAAGATTTCTGTATCATCAAGTATTACTTCAGAGCGCCAGCGTGCTAGTACTATGGATCATAAAATTCACGCGAGTAGTGTGGATGAAGAAGCTGCTCGTGGTTCTACAGAAGCAAGATTAGTTGATCACCATTCAAAACATTCAATCAGTGTCAATAATGAAAAGCAAGAAGATGACATTACAGAAAAACGACTAACTGATAACTCCTCTAGAGATATAGACTTGATTAAGGATGAGAAGCATGCAACTGAAAACAAATCCGATGAGAATGATTGTAATAACAGCAGCAGCAGTGGCAGCGACAAGCATGACTTAGACTGCCAACTTAGCGATGATAATGATTCTTACAACACGGATATTGACAAGGACAGCAATGTGGAAAAATCATCAGAACCTGAGATTGATGGGGGGAAATGCGAAACAGAAGTAATGGATATGGTGGCGTGATGTATTACCACCGAAACAGATTCCAGTTTGTTGCTAGGTACTGATGCTGTTCAACTGTACATAGAGATGGAAATCGAATGAGGTTTGCTCGTAGTGTTAGGAATCGAGTGTCTTAGGTGTACAGGTTATCATAGTTCCCACTACTTCATTAGAATCTGGAGATGCTCTAGCAATTATAAACTCTCTAATTACTAGGATCTTCTACAATATCTGTAACGTTCCTCTATCGAGTCAAATTGTTTTGCAAGTGTGTTGCACACTGTAATAGACAGATACATACTATGAACCTTGCATGTTGTAAATGCAGTATTTTATGGTGAAATCATTGTGACACAATATGGCTTTAGGCCCACCGATCTTATTGAGCCGCTCCTATGTCTATTTCAAAATTGAGGGCTCATAAGCCAATTTAGTTCTGTTTTTGAATGAATTTGCATAATAGCACACAGAAAATTGTAGTGTGAAAGTTCAGAGTCTGAGCCATTGTTGTCCTCCTATGAATTTTACATCCAAAAAAGGTTCTGCTTCAGATTCATTGAGAGTCTTGGACCATGTCACTCTACCTGCTCTATTTGCTCCACTGCCCCTGCACTGATATTCTCCAAACACTGTATGCCTGCAAACACAGGAAAAAGTCGTTTTTCAAAGACTGATCGATCTCAAGAAGATCATTGCTTACTCGTAGTATTTGGTGGTCACTTGTCAATATCCACCAAAAGGGGTTGTGTTATCCATGATACTCGAAATTCACTAAATACCTATTTGTCATTATCAGACATCTGATATCTCTATTCTGAATTAGAAGTTTCGAGTCTTACTGGCGCCTAGATGGTTGATTCCAGTCAGTCCAACCTTTTGGATCAATAATAGGATCAAAATCACATTTGGAATATATAATCCTTGAATATTCTCCCCATGCTCTGCCCAAAAAGACTCTGCCACTTCCTTTGATTTTACAATTAACAAAAGAGAAACCAGTATCTTGATCTTCTGTATCTCTGTGTTGTGCTGCAATTGCTCCATACCCTTTGGCTATTGAATGTAGAGTACAATTCTGTTAACAATTTACAAAAGAAAAAACAAAGTCAAAAGTTTAGAAGAATGGAAGTAGAGAAAATGACAACGTGTCGATAACGCGTGTCAGAGTAATACATATTTGACAGAGGCACAACAACATTATTGGTGAGTCCGAGCAAACATTAGTAGATAGGTAGGCAGTAAGTACCTTATAAAGTGACCTAGCATTTCCACAAATGAAATCAACAGATCCTTGAATATAACATTGGTAAAAATAATGTGATCCAGCATCATCTAAAAGTGTATCTTGTGATCCCAATATTCTAACTCTATACAAAACTGATCTATCACCATTTAATCTCAATGCCACTCCTTGCATTCCAACACCTTTAGGATCTGGAATTATTGTGTTCTGAAAAAAAAATAATCACAAAACGAGTCGATTCATGACAAAAACAACAAAAAAAACGATACTGTTATAGAAAAGTTTGACTTATAAAATGTACGTACGTACCTCGATAGTAATGCCAGTGGCACAAAAGTAATCAGATTCAACAGTGAGTGTGGCAGTTCTAGAAGTGCCTAAAATAGAACCATATTGGTCAGAATCAGAGGCTTTGTCATGACCAGAAATAATGGTTCTAGCTGTTTGATTTTGATCACCAACTAATGATATGAATGGCTTTGATGCTGGTATATGTACTTTTTCTCTACAAAATAAAATATACGTAAGTGACGGGATCAAAATTTTCACTAAAACGTTTAGAAAGTATAAAAGGTAAATACACGAAAAAAGTTAAAGCACGTTTAACATTTACTATATATACATAACTTAATACTCAGATACTAAACTGACAACATTCAGACATCACACGTAAAATAAGATTTCAACACAATACATCATGGGCTGACTTGAAAAAAGGAGTACTATGTTCATTGAAGTTATGTACTGTCATTCTAAGACGGAGTTATGATTTAAAATTTATTAATAAATTCGAACCGCGATCTTTTCAAAAAGCTAGTGGAGTAGTTTCTAAATTAATAATACATATATATATATCATGATTTTTGAAAAACAAAAAGTTAGGTTTATATTAAATTTATTGTGTTAGACTAAATCCGTAAGCTATACTCTTAGTTCTTGATGTAAATAATCTTTACATTATCAAAATTTACCTAAAGTATATTTACACGTAGTTTTCTTTAAAATATTAAATTCATAATTTTTTTAAAAATATATATTTTCACTTTATCAGTGCACAAAAGTAATTTTATGAGGGGGTTGGTGGGTTAACCCACTACCATTTTATTAACTGTCAACTATTTTCTAGTATATACCCACGTCCTCAAGCTTAAATTAACTTCACACCAACTTCAAAAAATGCATAAAAAATATTTTAAAAAATGCATGTATGAATCAATACATGAGCTTTTAATATTTATAATCAAGACAAGAAAGTAAAGGAAAGTGAATTTAAGTTATCTGAAAAAAAAAGCTATAAAAAAACTCGATTCAAAGCTATTAAATTTTACTAAACCCCTAGATTAGTCCTCATGATCAGCATATGAACTAATCTATGTTGTTCAGACTCAAAAAATATATATTCATATTCGAGTCGAGTTCTTCAAACTATACATTAACTTTATAGAATCAACAATATTCTCGAGGAGTCTGAATTAAAAAAAAAAATTAACCAGAGTAAGTAGTTGATAAAAAGTCTACTAAAATGCAAATTCTTCAAATATACAATTTTGGAGAATTTAACACAGATATTTTCAAAGAATCCAAACAACACGAGTAATCATAGTAAAAAGTTGATAAAAAAGTATACTATATATATAATTAAAAAAATAAAATTACCTGTAGGTTCCAGGATGAATGTAAATAATAACTCTTTGTAAATTATTTGAAGGAACTTTATCAACTGCACCTTGAACACTAATTGAATCTCCTTTACCATTTTGATCAACAACTATAACTCTTTTTAACGAAGATGAAGATGAAGAACGCGATCGTATAAATTCATTTTTATTTAAATTTACCTTCATATCATCCCATGTTATAATGTAACAAGAATATTGATCACCACAAATCAAGAAAAAAATCACAAACAAAGTGCTAAAATCACTTAAATTCATCATAAACCCCCCCAAAAAAATATGAAGAGTTAAGTTATGGGCAAAAGGCAAGTAAGAAGTGAAGGCAATTAATATAAGAGCCTATGGTTTTTATACAACATAGTAGAAATATATTTATGAAATTATGAACGTTGGAATTTGCATGTTACATAATTTCAAGAACCTCTAAAGTTTTTATTATTAGTAATAATAATAATAATAAAGAAATAAAATGGAGAATGAAATGTGTAAAGATTGAGGGGTAGTTTTTGTTAAGAAGTAGTTGTGAAATTTCAAGAGGTGTGTTTTTTTTCTCGAAAAGTTGCATATTAACCGCTATTGTTATTTTATTTTATTTTAATTAAAAAAAAACATAGGCTAAAATCAGCATCTTTTTCTCTTGCTTTTTAATTCAACGTGTTTTAACTATAATTGGAAAAAGAAAAGAGTATGGGGTGTTACGGGTGGAAATAATTAGTGACATTTCGTATTTATATCAAATCAATAAATATATGTTTTTTCGTGTTTATATTTATAAACGTATACTTTCATCACATAAGTAGATATAAAAATAATAACGTAATAATATACTTCGTGAAATCTGGAAGAATAGAGTATAAGTAGATTATTTTCTTACAGAGATTGATTTTGAAGGTCATTCGACTTGAGTACAATATACTAAAATAAATCTGAAAAATAAAAAAATGATAACTTTATAACTTGAATGGTTAATTGGTAAAATTAATTACTTCGTTAAATTATTTGATTATGATAAATTAATATAATTTGGTGTAAACGAAATAAAATATTTGTGAGGTAAAGCGTGACGTTTCACGACCGGCGCCTCTTTTCGTTTCACTTATTTTGAAACTAAATTTATAGAGAAAAAAAAGTACGTCTATTCATCTTTTAACACCACAGTGCGAAAATCGTTTGTTAATCATAGATTTCGAGTTTTTTTTAATAAAATGTCTCCGAAGGGGCTAATTATAAATATCAAGTTAACATATTATAATCAAAGGCGAAGTTAAAAGTTTGATTATGTGTTTGATGAATTCAGTATATTTATATCAAGACATTTATTGAATATATATAATTTTAGATTTAGAACTCAATTATAATTAATTTTTGTCGTTTTTCTTAAATTTAGAATATATAATAATGAAATTTTGGCTTTCCTTCTAACTATAATATGTGAATTTTATTATTTCACAAGTTCTTTTACGTTTGCTAAATTTATAACTTAATAAGGATAAATAAATATTTCGAGAGTCCAAAATCTATAGGAACACATTTTAAACAAATATTTGATTTCAAGTAGGTCAACTAATATTGAAATACCTATTGGAAATTAGCCAAATGCCATAAATAATTAATTTATTTTAACTTATCAATAAATTGTTACTATTACATATAAATTATATATAATTTTAATACAATATTAAAGGTTTTTTTTATTGTGACCTATGATAACTAAGTAACGCCTCAACTTATGCGTGAAATCACAGTGACATATTTATACTATACTAAGTTCCTATTATCCCTGAACTTATTTTAGAAGTAACTTTCTGCCCCTTTTCAACCTACGTGGCACTAGCTTGAAAGAAAAAGTCAAGCAGCGCTAGGCCCACAAGATTGTGCTACGTAGGACGAAAAGGGATAGAAAATTACTTATAAAATAAGTTCAGGGATAATATTAACCTAGTATAGTTAGATTGAGGGAATACTTGTGCATTATCCCAATTATATTTAATAATTGCATTGACGTAAAATATTTTATGCATCAAATATTATTTTTTGTCCCCAACCCCAAGTGCTTATTAAATACTTTGTTCCCCAAGATTATACCCGTGGATAAGAGATAGCTCCTCAAATTTAACGGTTAGCTATATAGCTATTTATCATAAATATTTTGAGATGAAATCATGTGATGGTGTTAGGTTTTTTTATTTTATTTATTTTATTTAGTCAGTTTTCGGAGAAAATCTTATTCGAGTGTCATATCAAACGAATCCGACAGTACATAATTTTTAATGTGAACTCCAAATATCAAATGAAAATAGAAAAAAAAATATAGGCAGTTAAAACATAAGTAAAATTTCAATACTTTTTCACATCCAATACTAAAAAATTCATTCATACTATCAATTTTGATATATTCATTCATACTATTAATATTCTAGAACACACTTATATATAAATAAATATGAATAAAAGAAAGGCTATGACACAAATGTTTGATAAAACTTAAAGGGAAATGGACTCTTATATCCTACCAATAAAATATAAAAATGAAGCAAATTTAGCCTAATTTTTTTTTCTGCATTTTGTCAAAAAGTAATAAAACATAATTAACCTAAATTCTTAGCCATTCATCTCCACCAATGAAGTCTCTTTTCATGAAGGGTTGAGCTTGGTGTTGAGTGAAATCATTAGACCATTGCACTCGACCTGCTCTATTTGCTCCAATTCCCTTGCAACTATATTCTCCAAAAAATGCATGCCTAAAAAAAAGACATTTCGAGATAACTTTAGATATACGAATCTAAAGCTGAGTCTAAAGAAACTCAGTCACATATTTCTTAACTTTAGTCATATGTTACTTCAGACATTTTCTTGACTTGCACATCTATCCACCTCAAAACAACTTTAGATATACGTGTTTGAAGCTGAATCGGAAAAGGTATGAAATTCATATACATATGTATTAACTTTAATCATATGTAACTTCATACCTAATTCCCAATGTTGTATATCTCAAATTGTTCTGAAGTAGGTGGTATTATAACATAAATAGAGTCATTGTACAATTATATATCTTTGCTAATCAACAAGAGTCCTTATAGTACTTGTTGTCTTTAACGACTTAAACTCTGTATGATTATTTATTATATATTCAAGGCTCACGAGAAAAACATAACAACAGGTACTGTAAGGACTCTTGTTGATTAGCAAGTATATATAATTGTACAATGACTCCATTTATGTTCTAATAAATTAAAAAGTAAGTAGAAATAAAATAACGGTATCGAAAAAAATAATAATCTTACTCTTGTCTAGATGGTACGTCCCAATCAGACCATCCTTGTGGATGAATAATTGCATCAAAATAGCATTTTGAGTAAATAATCCTTGAATATTCTCCCCAAGCTCTGCCTAAAAATACACTTCCACTTCCAGTAACTTTACAATTAACAAATGAGAATCCAGTATCATCATAAGGTGATTCTCTTTCATGTGCTGCAATTGCTCCTGATATTCCCACATTATCTGGAGCTATTGAATGTAGTTCACAACTCTGTTTGAGAAAAATTAAACGAGTGATCAGGCTTGTTCAAATGATAGAGTAAGTCAATCGAGTTTTAAGCATGTGGGGGTGAGAGCTCTTATAAAGTCTATAACAATTGGTATCAGAATAGGTCAATCAACGAGATAGCCTGGACACATACTACTAGAAATAAAATAAAAAATTATATCGCGCATCATTGATAAGAAGTTGAATGAGTGTTCTCTCAAACTATAGACTATAACAATTTGTACCAGAGTAGGTCAATCAACAAGGTGCCCTGGACCCACATTACTAGAAATAAAGGTTTTTTCCGATTGCGAACCACGGCAGGAAACATAAACAGATTCTCTCACTGAATAATGAGAAACTTTCTAATATCTCTGAATGAAAACATTACTTCCTTTTTTATCCTAGCCAATTCGATCAAAATATCTCTAAGAAGAGCTACGTAACATTTTTCAACAGGAATATAGTGTTTTTTTAGTAGTGATCATTTTTTTCTATTTATACAAAGTCTTGACAGACAGAGTAACCTAACCTTTTACTAATACTATTGATGACAAATAACAAGTACTGATAGCATATTCGAATATCAACAAAGCTGACATGAACACTATCGATATTTTTTTTAAAAAAAAAAGAAGATAAAATAGACAAAGAACCTGAAAAAGTGATCTAGCATTGCCACAAATGAAATCAACAGTTCCTTGAATGTAACACTTGAAAAAATAATGTGATCCTTTATCATCATAAAGTGTGTCTTGTGATCCCAAAATTCTAACTTTGTATAACATTGCTTTATCACCAGCTAATCTCAATGCCACACCTTGCTTATCATTTTCTTGACGCATTGCAGCCACAGTATTCTAACAAAATAAAAAACACGTTACGTGAGTTTAACTGAATAATCTATTTAATTATAAGATCACATTCATTCTGTATCGAATTTCGAGTATACCTCAAAGGTTATGCCAGTTGCACAAAAATAATCAGATTCCACAGTAACTGTGGCTGTAGCAATAGTGCCTATTTCATTGCCATATTGATCTTTATCACATGCCTTAGAATTCCCAGTAATTATTGTTCTTCTAGGATGATTTTCATCACCAATTAATGAAATAAATGGCTTTGAAGATGGAATAAACACTTTTTCTCTGCATAACAAAATTAAAAAATATAAATAAATTATGTTGTCAAATTGATACGCCAAACGATAAACAGAAGGGTAATTTTAATGTTGCTCTTATAATTATTATCTTGATTTTCGATACTGAACATGTAAAAAATTAGATAACAAGATATTTTTATTATACTTGATAAATAAAAATAAATATAAAAAATAATAGTTAAAAAATAAGATTTCACCTTAAGAAATAGATCTAGAATATAAATTTTATAATTTTCATTATTAAATCTATTACGTGTTTGTAATTATAGATCCAAAATTAAAAAGAAATTAAATACTTAATACTAGTAGATATAGTCTATATAGATAGATATGTATCTATTACATACCAATATAAATATTTGCTTTAAATATGTGACAAAAAGAGGACATATATTAATTTCAAATGTATCAAACATGAACTTATTTTTTTTTAAAAAACACTTAATTAAAAAAAAAAGTAACACCAATCATGACTATTCCTATGTGTGATTCCACACTAACAAAGGAGTAGAAGTAAAAAAAACATACTATTTTGAATCTAAAATATCGTAATTTTTTATACTATCGATACATATCATATAGACAGATAAATACCTATAAACTCCGGGAAGAACAAGAATTTTGATTCGTTGAGAATTAAAATCGGGGACCATGTCGATTGCACCTTGTACAGTAACGGAGTCTCCGTTACCCCTCGAATCGACTACGATAATTCCATGAGACTTACGTAAATTTCCATTACTTATATCAATATTATGAAAATTTATCTTAAAATCGTTCCACGTAACGTAACGTCGAGCCTCCAATTTACTAGCACAAAAAATGAACAAAAACATCAAACTCCAAACGTTGATAAAAAAATTGAACTTCATATTGAGAAGAAAAAAAGATAGTAATTTTTTGTTTTGGAGTTTAATTTAGATGGAGATAATGAAGTATAGTTAATGAATTTATTTATAGGTGAAATGGAAATTTGATTTGAAGAATTCTAATGGTAGAAGAAGATTAAATTATGTGATTATGTGAATATGATTTTTTAGAGATAATTATACTTAATATTCTTATAATGTGTGTAAGTTTCTGATTTACTCCTTGTATATTAAACTTAAAAGTATTTTTATTTATTTTATATTATCGAAATACTACACTTACACAAAGTCATTGAAAAATAGTCAATTTTTTGTGGATTTCATACTTAAAAACTCTGATTTTAAGTTATTATTACTGTTGTGTTTTTGTGTTAAAAAAATTACTCCCTCTGTCAAATATATCAAAATGCCCTTTAATCTTGTGATCTTAAGATTGTCACGTGAAAAGTTAAAGTTAAAGTGTTATCAAAAAGGAAAAGGGGTCATTCTTTTTTTTAAACACACTAAAAAAATAGAGACATTCTTTTTTAAATGAGGGAGTATAATATTTTATTGTGTTTTCGATTACCAATTTATTTAAGTTTTTGTAATGTATGACAGATTCACTTGGTTATTAAAATCAAAATTCATAACATTATCACGATGTTTTCGCATTAAAGATAACTATGTTTCGATAAATTATTATTATCGACTTATTTAAGTTCTCATAACGTATCGCAAATTCTATCGTTCTCAACTCTTTCAAAGTATAAGAATTCTATTTATCATTAACAATAACATTGGCGTTTATTTAGGTGCTTTTTTTTTCTTTAGTAAAATATTGGCGCCCTTTTTTAACTTATAATGTATTGCCCAAATTTATAATTGAAGCTATTAAATCGCAGTAAACTCAATTTTCTAAAATATTTAACAGAATTAAATAACATTAATATTGAGGTTGACTAATTATGTAAAGTAATTTATAAATGTCCCAATTCAATTATTCTCATTTAATTGTATATCATACTTTATAACTAATAATTGACATTTTTAGAAAAAAGAAAGAAGAATTGAAACAATAGCTTGATGGGCTCATAAAATGGGCTTCTTAAGTGGATAAAAATTCCAGCCCAACTTAAACCAAAATACACAAATATGAGGCCCAATTTAATCAATTCTAAATTATTATGGACATTAAATCTCATTGATTTAGGAACTAATTAATTAGATATACACTAGTTTGCTATATTATAAGTCTTATCAAATTTTAGTACGCCCATATATCCAAAAACACGTATATTGAAATACATGAGGTCAAAATTAGGTGTAATCTATTCTAGATACAAGTGGATTCGCATGTACCGGATAAATGTGAATATTACAAATCATACTAAATTTTGGTACATCCAGATACATGTATCTCAGGATAATGGTGTCAGAAATAGGTGTAATATGTCTAAATATATTGTATCCAAGTAGATTCGCATGAATCTAGGATACATAGACAAATTTCATTAGTCTCTCTCTCTATTTCACTGATTATGATATGCATATTAGCGTATCTAACTTGAAATCAAATATGAAATTATTAAATATGGTGAGATAAAATATAATTATTTCAAATTACAGATATGATAGAAATATTTATATACCAAATATTTTCTCTTAATTTTATACTTTGTGTCCTAATATTTATATACCAAATATTTTCTCTTAAAGAACTTATGTCTTGGTATAAGTTTAAAATCTAGTGGCTATTAAAGATCAACTCACTCAAACAATGCAATTAAATGAATTATTAATGTGGGGGTATTTGATCATAAATAATTTGGCTTTCTGTTACTACAATTATTTAAAATACCGATGAAATGTTTGAAAAATATTATTCAAATGAAATAATAATTTTTAATAACTTCAAAAACTCTTTTCTAGCATCAATTACATATTACCTAAATGTTTATTCAAAACAGTGAGAATCCACTCCTTTATTTTTGACCATATATTTCAAATTCGAATTCTGATTTTGAAGTCGCTTCATTAGAATACATTTAATTTTAATATAAAATTTTAATTCGCGTATAACAGATATTAATATCAAAAAATTATAAATATAAAATTATCTTTCTTACTTTTAATATAAAAAATTTAAAATAAATATCAAATTTCGAACGAGAAATCGAAGAAAATTTAATTCTTATAGGATGCGGCGACCTCTAAAGAAGTTGAAAAGGCAAATGCTTTTTAACTCCAATGGTTCAAAATTTAGATTCATGAAGCACTTCCAACCATACATATATTTATTATAATTTTTTAAACCAAAGTTTTCACGATCATAAAAATAATTGACCCCACCAATAATATGCCCATCTTTTTTTGACTAATATCTTATATTATATGCTATGTGTTCTGTTTGTGATGCCAAATTCGAATATCAATTTTATCCACTTAGTCCTCTTCTCGAAAAAAAGGGTCGATGTATACTTTACAATATAAATTCACTAAAATTTAGTAATTTTAGTTTAAATTTAAAGATTTTCTTTATTCACTTGTTTTTTGGAGTTACGAATGAACACATCACAAATTTAATAGCATTGGGTCAAACTTAAAAGATTTTTATAATTTTTCTTAAGATGCTACACTTTTCGTCTTTCAATACATTTCATCTTCACACAATTTTATATGATATCATACATTTTACTCACCCTCATCTCTGATATATTTGGCTAAATTACTTATAAAAACTTTTAAAATATTATTTATTGTTAACTCAAAAAAATAAATAAGAAATTCACTTATTGACACGTATATTAACGTTATTTTTTTTTTCATATGGTGTTTGAAGCCCAGATTGCAGTCTGACTAAATTTAAATCGCACATATTATTTCCGACGAAATTTTCTCCATACTCATAATTACCAATTAAGAATAAAACAATCTCACCACGTTACACTATCGGTTTGAGTAGTTCTTTTCATCTCATAAATGGCAGACAATTCATTTTAAATTTGTCTTGTCAACTATATTATATATTGCCACTTGACCACTATAGTTACTAAGAAATTATACTATTAAGTGAACGGCACATATTAATTGTAAATTATAATATATAAAATCCAAACCTTCAACTTCCAATTCACTTCCCTACTAATAGGAAAAAATTTAATGAAAATTCATAGGAGTTGTATTAATTATTACACAAGACTTTGAAAAAATGTGGATTGAATAATATGATTGGAATGAGTCAAATTATGTTGAAATATACGTAAAATTAAAATGTCACACAAATTAGATCGGAATAATATCTGTAAACAAAATATAATTTTTCGTTTTATTTTTTATACTTTCTTCCTTTTAGTTGGTCTAATAAAAAGAATGACACTCTTTTATACTTAAACTTTTTATTTTACCTTTTATGAGATATTTTATAATTATTCAAGCATTCATTTTTAAGTATAAATTTTGATTATTTTTTTAAATTTCATATTTAATCAAATTACTTTGTGCCTATAGAATATAACCCCTCAGACTTTGCTAATACTAAATAAATTTACTTATATTATATTTTTAAAAAAATAATTTTAAAAATTAATTTATAAAATTATACCGAATACGTTATTAAATCGTAAATAATTATAATTTGTGGAAGAAGTCTTTGATAAGGTAGGGCCTAGTATAGTGGCGGTCTCATGACTCATGAAGAAGAAATCTTCCAGAATAAATAATTAAATAAACATGTCATCGCAAACGTCACATTATATTTCTTTTTAATGAATGTGATTGGTAATTTTTTATAAGAAAAAAATAATTGTTGTTTAATTAGTTATTGATAGTTTAGCCTAATAAATAAATGTTAATTTGCTTTTGATCAAGTTGGACTAGATTTCTTACTTACCTAAGCAATGAGCTTTCCTTCTTTCTTAGTCTAAAACGACGTTGAGGATAGTTTTATTTGATATAAGTATGTAATATAGTTTACGATATTATTTTAAAATAATATATATATTTATTTTTTAACATTTTTCACATGTATAATTAAATTTGATATACATATTTTAAAAGGGTTCTTTAAATATATCTGTCGTATTGAGTCATTTGATTAGGGTGTCCTTAGGTTCTCGAGGGGGCGGGTACATGAGTTTGAGATTGAGTTTGTATTATTACATCATTTTCATTTTTAACCATCAATTAAAAAGAAAATGTAGGTATATTCAAATACTGAAATAATTCGTCCACATAAGCAAATTCATAATTTATATTTAGACATTAGAATATCGTATAAAAATATAAGACGATAAAGACATCAGTATTTAACATTTTTTATTAATGCGTTGTACAATTATTACTTGCTAGGAGTTAAACTTTCTTAATTTGTTTAGGAAAAAAAAATTATTTACTTTTCCACAAATAAATAAAAGTTACCAAGTTCAGCTCCCCAACTTTGGTCCCAATTATTATTATGATGATAAATTGGAGGTTTGCGTGTACGTTTTTTCAAACGACATGTTTGTTATGTACTCATACGAGTTTTGTCGGTATAAATAATTTTTATATTATCGTATATGTAGTCGAATTTAATTAAACATAATAAATTTAATTTAAATTTTATTTATATTTAAAAATTAATTAACTTTATATCGTTCGACTTTAAAAAATTAAAATCTTGAATTAATAAACTTCGAGTCCTAATTTTACTTCTGGCTGTCAGATTATTTTTACATATTCAATAAAAAGTATTAGCATATTTTATTTACTAGCAGTATATGATCTTAAGCACAAATGCGAGTTTAGTTTTTTATTTTGTTGTTGATAAGAAAATACTTATAATTGCACATAAGAGATAAATTCAATTATAAAAGTATTAAGAAGATTTATGACGTGTGACTCTTGTTTAAAAAATCATTTGCTCAATCAATTCGTTGGTAAATATAACTTTAAAAATTATAAATCATTTTCTCAAACAGTTGGTTTTTAAACCTAACTTCAAAAATCATAAATCATTTTATCAATCAATTCGTTTGTAAACCTAAACTTCAAAAATTTATAAATCATTTTTCAAATCAATTCGTTTGTAAACCTAACTTAAAAAATTATAAAGTTTGTATTTAACGAGTAGTGTAATTTTGACATCAAAAGTGAATTTTTCTCGAAGTATTGACCAAACTAAGTCGTTATATAAACCAATTCACTAAAATAATATGTTTTTTAAAAATTTACAAAACTAGTATAAATGTATTTTACAGTAACGTTTTAAGGTATATTTTATTTTTTAAAAGTTGCCGACGTTAGATTGATATGCATTACTCATAGTAATGTTTTACTCCTAAAACGTTGCTGTGCTCCTAAAACATTACTCAAGAAAACGTTTTAGGAGTAAAACATTACTCACAGTAACGTATATCAACCTGATAGTGTTAGTTTTTAAAAAATGAAATATACCCTAAAACGTTACTGTGAAATACGTTTATACTAGTTTGTAAAATTTTGAAAAATGTATTATTTTGATAAATTGTTTTATGTAATGGCTTAATTTAGTAAAAAGTTCCCACCAATAGCCTTTTAATTTATTAATATTACAAATTATAAAAATAATGAAAAAGTCACCAACTATACTAAGATTCAATTAATATTACTTGAATCAATCAAATACTTATCCTTTACTAAAGATTCCTCAAAGACTTTTTGGTCATCCAAATATTATTTAATTTATATGATTACACAAACTACAATAATCGTTTATTTCCTATGTAGATTCCTAGAAATAGTCAAATTACCTTTGTGTTAAAGTTAATTAGTTAAATGAAAATAAGGATCTGTCAGTATTATCTCAAAATTAAAATTAAAATATATTTATTATCTGAACAATTTCTTCTATTATCTGAACATTACTTAATTTAAAAATACAAATATAAATTTTCATTTTATATTGTGGCTGTGTTTCTAAGGCGTAGAAAAAATGTCCCCACATGGCATTTTCAAAGAATATCCACCTTTTTTGTCAAAAAGTTGCCAAATAAATCATTTTTATTCCTAAATCTTATACTTTTTCACATTATAATGTGTAACATGATTTAATTAAAATTAAACATTTTATTACTATTTCCATTTTAATTCTTTTGTCATACTTTAAAGCAAAAAAAATATTTTATAACTTAGTTAAAGAAATACATCAAAATATTTTAATCTTATAATCTTAAATATATTATGTGAAAAATTCATATAAATTTTTTATATAGAAACATGATGAAATATTTAAAGTCAAATTCTTTAAAACCCTTCATTAAATTCATTTCGTGTTTTAACTATATTAGACAAATTGAATCATAAAAATATTAACAAAATTAAAATACCATTTCTCTAAAATAAGAGAATAATTCAAATTTTATTATTATCAATGGAAGTCTTTTTGAGTCCCCATTATAATGAAGATTTTTCTTTTTTAAAAAAATAAAATTAAATATAAAACTACAAAACATTGAATATATCAAAATAAATCACTCATCAATATGGATTATAGTAGAATTATTAGAATTCCTTCTTATTAATCAAATGTATATTGTTCAAATTTGAATATTGAGTACTCTTTTTTTAAAAGAGTCATACCATATATAAAGTTAAATTTATATTAATTAGATTTTAATATGATTATCGAACACGCGGATAAAGTAAAAATTAATAGTTCACTCAAATGAATGGTGTTGGGCCACAAACGTAGGCAACAAAATCCACAATTTTCTCTTCTCTATATATACTTGTCTTTCTTCCTCAACGCCTCATATTCTCTTCTTCCATTTCTATGTACTCGAGTTTTCTCGGATCATCATTCCCTCTAATACCACTTTCTTCTCCTAACAATTCCTTCAAGTTTTCATCTTTAACAATGGCCGCTTGTATTCACGCTTCAAGAACAAAAAATCCACCAAAAAACCCACTTTCTCGTGACCCAGACAAGCCACAAATCGATAACCATGTCTACAATTACGTCAAATACTGCCGACCCACTTTCCCTGACCTTGTTTCCTGCAAACCCTTTTCAGAAAAAAGCTCGAAAATCGAGGAATTGGGAGATGAGTTATGGCTGAAAATGAAAGAGGAAGCTAGGTCAGATATTGACCAAGAACCAATTTTGTCTAGTTATTACGTTTCTTCAATTCTAGCTCATGAATCCATGGAGAGAGCTTTAGCTAATCATCTTTCTATGAAATTGGGTAATCCTAATCTTCCTAGTACTACTTTGTTTGATTTATTTATTGGGGTGTTAACAGAAGAAACAGATATAATTAAATCTGTTAAAGCTGATTTAAGAGCTGTTAAGGAAAGGGACCCTGCTTGTATTAGTTACGTACACTGTTTCTTGAATTTTAAAGGGTTTTTAGCTTGTCAAGCTCATAGAATTGCGCATAAGTTATGGTCTAAAGGGAGGCAAATTCTTGCTCTGTTGATACAAAACAGAGTATCTGAAGTTTTTGCTGTTGATATTCATCCTGGTGCTAAAATTGGTAAAGGGATTTTACTTGATCATGCTACTGGTGTTGTTGTTGGTGAAACTGCTGTAATTGGGAACAATGTTTCGATTTTGCATAATGTGACATTAGGTGGCACTGGTAAAGCATGTGGGGATAGACATCCTAAGATTGGTGATGGTGTTTTGATTGGTGCTGGAACTTGTGTTCTTGGAAATGTTAGAATTGGAGATGGGGCTAAGATTGGGGCAGGGTCTGTTGTGTTGAAGGAAGTTCCGGCGAGGACAACCGCTGTTGGGAATCCGGCGAGATTGCTAGGAGGGAAGGAGAATCCAAAGAGACTTGATAAGATACCTAGCTTCACTATGGATCATACTTCACATATATCAGAGTGGTCTGATTATGTAATATAAAATTGCACAACTTTGAGTTTTGTTTACTATTGTTTTAACTTCATATTTGATTAGTTAAAAGCTACGTTGCTCGGACTCTCTTAAAATGCTGTTAGGACACGGACCGAGCATTTTTGAAGAATTTAAGCAACGTAGGTGAAAAGGTCCTCGCGGAATTTTAGTTTTAGGGAGAATCCAAGTTCTCTTAAATGCAGAGATGTTGTAACATATACCTTTAATGGTAACTGGTTTAAGATTTAAGAGATTACTGTACTAGTTTACTTGATATAGCAAATAGTTCAGTGTTGGATGAATTATCATCATGTTGGTATATGTCTCATAGGAGTTATTGCTTAAGTTCAAATGTGGACAGGTTTTGTGAGTTCAATTGAACCTATTGCTTTCGACTCGAACTATGTGTACATATTATAAAATAATTGAAATGTATACATGTAACTTATTGTTACTTGGCAGTTGGCATCTATCTTTCTTTACTCTTTCCAGTGTTATAGTTGCAGAAATATGTATTTAACTTCTTCGCGCGTTATTTTGTCGTTTTCCTGAACTATTTGTACTACTGCTGGAAATCCAATGAAAGGCTTATTGCAATATTTGTTGTCTTGAACTGCTTGATACATCACACTAGTGCTTGGCTGCTTGCACCACCTGTGGCAGATTGAACAATAGGGTTCACAGGTTCTGCAGAACTAAAATGTATCGCTCACCGCTGATAAAATGTTCTGAAAGAGAGATAACAGCCATAAAGATCCAGTCTTGGATGCTGCAAAACATAGAACAGTATTTTTCTAGCTGTTACTTTCAATGAAAGAGCAGCATTGAAAAAGTTAAAACACCACTAGAACCAGAACGGACAAGTTTAAATTCTGGATTCGTCTATGAATGACATACGTATGACAGCTTTGATATTTTTACGCATCAATGGAACGTCAAGATTGCCTTCTTTCTGAATTCTTAGAAGAACATCAACTGCATTTGCTCTGTTTTGGTGTAGGCTTTTACTCTCTATGCGCATTAATAACATCTTCAAGTATCGCATCAATTCGTTTATGAACTTTCTCAACCTTAGCTCTCATGTCACTGGTTTTTCTCAGTGATTTGATTGAAGGGTAACTTTAAGCAGCGAAATTCCTGGTTTTACACATATTTACTCTGGGCATAACTCTAAGTAGGCGTTTGGATATGAATGTGATCTGAACCCAAATGCTTACTTAGAGTTAGTGAGTTTAGAATGAACGTGATCTTATCACACCTGTATATATTTTTAATGTTTATTTTTGTTTGCATATGTATATATAGTTCGAGTGGATAAGAATGAGTTCAGTTGAACATACACGCAAAATGCGCGTGTATGTAATAAATTGGAAAGAAACAAATAAAAACTTGTACCTTATCATTTCTACAGATTTTTTGGCATCTTGATAAGGCATTCTTAAATCAGAAACAATGATATTTTGGACCAAGAAATGTATACATCTCAACATTTTATTCAGAAAAAGCATCAGGTTAGATTTCTTGATTTTTTTAACATTTTACCGTTTACATTAATTAATCTGGTTAATCCATCTCAGATTAAAAAGAACAAGTTGTTATTTAGGAGAGTGACATTTAACCATACTGATAATTATTGGACATCTTCTCTTAATGATTTAGTGAATTGAACTCCAAGTTTTTGGTTATTACTTCACACTAATGCAATCAAGAACTAATTTGTGCATTTATATATATGGAATATATAATAAAGATGTAAACAACTTAACATTAACAATAACAATGATAATGAAGATTAGTTTCTTCTTAGCATTTTCAATTTACATTTGTCTATGCAGGGGAAAAGATAGTGATAATCTCTATGATGTTTGTCCTACCGATACAACGCGTAAGAACGTCTTCATAAACGGCTATCCATGCAAGAATCCAGCACAAATTACTGCTTCTGATTTCAAAAGCTCTGGTTTGAGCAAGGAAGGTGACACGGATAACTTTCAACGTTCATCGACAACATTAGTCACTGCTGCAGAATTTGCAGGACTCAACACTCTCGGGTTATCTGTTGCCAGGACTGACCTGGATGTAGATGGCGTGGTAATGTTGAATCATGTCAATTATCTCGTCTAAATGTTTAAACTCCATGTGCCCCTCGTGCCTGCTACTGTACCATATTGTTTGAATTGTGTGATTATCTAAACGTGTAAGCGGTTAGAAAGAGCACACTTTGTTCTTTTAGTTACTTACTGATATTGTGTCTATGCGCCCCTCTTACCTGCTCTGATACCATATTGTTGAATTGTGTGAATCATTTCATTAGAACTTACGTTCTTTTGGCTGCTTATTATACTATGTTTCCGCAGATAATGCCACATGCTCATCCACGAGCTTCCGAGATGATGTTTGTTGGCAAAGGAGTGGTGATTGCTGGATTTATCGACACGAAAAGCCAAGTGTTCCAAAAGACTCTTAAACAAGGTGATGTGTTTATTGTCCCCAGAGGACTTCTACATTATAACTTGAATTCGGGGTTTGAATTAGCCACTGTGTACTCAGTGCTGAGCAGCCAGAATCCTGGTATGTTGAGTATATCAGATGCAATGTTTGCACCAGTTGTTTCGGAACCCATGAGAGACCTGATGAAGAAGTTGTTTTCGCGTTCAAACTTGGGAACAAACCAGATTAAAAATGTGACATCGTTTCGTTATTAAACTTCATAACTTTGAGCGTTTTCGTTTCTAATATAACTTGTGCCAAATATTTATGACATTCATCGCGAAATGTATATGTATATCAGTACTGTATATGACTACTGAATATTAACTTCTCTTTTAACTTTCAATTGTTTCATTAGTTTATGATCTTTTCATTTGTCTTAATACTGGATTTACTTTGACACCACGTGACCAATCATTAACAGAGGCAGATTCAAAATTTGAGGATCGCGGAGACATCATTATTTTAATATAAACGATTATTATATATTTTGTTGTTATTGTTGTTTTCTTCTCCATTTTCGTTTTCAATATGACTTCTTCACTACTGTATTTTCTATCCATATTTGATGTGCTTTAACTGGGTCAGAGGTTTGTCGGAAATAACTTTTCTATTTTCACAAGATAGGATAACGTTGTATACACACATGATATCACTCTATCCAGACTTCATTTATGAGATGCACTTACTCGGTATGTTGTTGATCGGTAATAACCATACGATTAATAATTATATAAGCTAGTATCATAACTAATTTCAATAAAGATCATAACCAAACAGACCTCTAATCAACAATCATATAGTATACATCTTGGTAAAAAGCATATCTTATATATTTATAATGTTTAGATCAACTTATATAAATATATAGTTATAATGTTTAGATCAATTTATATATTTATAGTGCGACTATGAAGTTCATTTAGGTATGTACTTGTCATCTACTATTTTTGTCTTTATTTTTGAAAAAAAAAATTATTCAAATTTTGAAGTTTATAATATGTATTCTCATGAAAAGTGAAAACAATAAAATATACACATACTTTGAGTTTACCACAGAACATATTAATGAATGCACATAATATTGTTAATTATATATTGGACAGAACCAGAGAAATAAGTGCCAATTTATTGGGATTATGATTTCTGGTTATTATTATTAATTAAAATTAAAACTAGCTAATTAAAGATATCACTTCCCAATATCCCATCGAAATTAATTTCTCATTTCCCCAAAAAAAATTTAATTTTTTTTGGTATAATTCTCATTCCCCCAATAAATTAAATAATCTTTTGATATTGGTGATAAATGTTGAAAAGTAGAAATGACATTTTAATTGAGAAAAAGAGAAAATCATTCTACTATACACACATTTTTTATCTGTCTATTTTAATTGAGTTTTCATATTTTCTATTTATATATTACAATTATATATATTCAAATTTCGATGACTTAACAATAAATCATCATATCACGTCTAGTTATCTTGTTAAGATTTTTTTTTATCAAATTATAATATTGTGATCTCAAATCTTTATCAAATTATAATATTGTGATCTCAAATCGAGCTCAACTAGACATTTTGTCTTTTTTTTTTGCCATATGGTCCTTGGTCATGATTTTATGTTTAGATAAATAATAAAATAAGATTTAATTCATTTCTTGGTCGACACTCACATCCAATTGCTGACTTTTCCACTCCCATTAACAAGATGTTTGTTTACTTTATATTACTCTTATTATATTTTATTAAAAATAAATTTATTAAAAATAAAAATGGGGTACTTTTTATTTATTTATTTATTAGAATAATGATATGATATGAGCTTAAATAATAAATTGATAATCTATATAATCGATCCCGATTAAGTGAGACTTAGGCATGTAGTTATTATTAATGATTTATTTTTTTTGTACTATTTGTACAAAATATTGGATTTAGAATTTTTGATTATGTCTTCTAGTCGAATATTAAAAAATGTAGTTTATTAAGTTTTAAATAAATTACTTAGGTATATTAAGCTATATTTTACCACAAATTTAGAATCTTTCGGAAAATTGTGAAGTTTTATTAAATTTAAAATTAGAGTTTAGCTCCGCTTTTATTTGCATACGTCAAACATTTTGTAGCAAATAATCACACATAAGTCTTGAATCTAATCTTGAGAACCCAAAGATTCTTAATAAACAAAATGTTTATTTTTTTTAAAAATGATTTGAAATATATCTAAATTTTGATCGAAATTATTGTAACGATATTAAGTTTTTAAAAGGATCTTTTACCCCATATATTATACAATAATGTAATTTAAAAGTATATATATATGTCTACAATTATAAATAGTAATATATTCACTTGAACACATATATACCTTTAAAATACATTATTATATAGTGCAGCCGTGCAAAGGGTAAAATGTTTTTCGTAAAATTTGATATCTTAATAATAATTTCAATTAAAATTAAAATATTTTTCAAATTCTTTTTTATGACGGTGAAACAGTACAAAAAAGAAAAAGAAGGTAACATGCATGGTTGGTAAATTTCCACCAAGGTACACACAAGTCAAATACGTATAGACTTTTATTTGTTGGGTGCATCGTCATATTTGCACTAAGCCAATTATTTCATTTTCATTTGTTGAATATTCTATGACATACTCAGGAGTTTGATATTTTAAAATTTGATTTAAATAATAGTATTTGATAACTAAAAATAGATATTAAATATAGATTTTTCATACTTAAATCTAATCTAAGTCAACCATCGTGGGCTTGTTTTTTCATGATTTACTTGATCGTCGAGAGAAATAATATTAGTTTGAGTTTAAAATTTATTAATAAATTAAATTTAAATTAATAAGAATTATGGTAATGAGATAAGTGTTTATACATTCTTAATTAGATGTTTTTAATTTGAATTTGAGTTTAAGTTCACATTAATAAAAAGTCATTTTTATTAAAGCGTAAAATTTTCTGATTTGAATGAAAAATTAAAAATAAAATTAAAAATGTTCCATTGGGCAGATTCCTCCTTGATTAATTCATTTGTGGAATTACATTGCACCTGGAAATTTTCTAAACTTTATTTTATTATTTTTGAGTCCCAAGCTATATGATCTTAATTTAATTAATAATATGTTTAAATTATATAGATGTTGTGTACAAAATTTTTAAATTATTAAATCGTGATAGATTAATGATTCATGTGCTCTCTATTTCAAAATTTAGTTATTATGTATATTCAAATTCAAACATCTTTTAATTATAAAAACAAATAGGATTATAAGTTGTAACTTATTACCCATAAAATTATTTGAAAATTCATATATTTTATAAATATCACAAAACTTTTTTTTTTTTAAGAACTTAATAATAAATCATACTAGTTAATATACTATTTTTATAAACTTTTTAAATTTATGGGTTGAGTCCTTTCGAATGCAGTTTTTTTAAATAACGTTTTATCTCAACGTATAATTTAAAGAGCGGAAAAAAAAGTAAGTAGAAACCTCATCTTCCATTAACTCTAAGATAAAAAGAAACAAGAGCAGAAAAGTTGTGGCTACAAGCCTACACTACTATATTGCTGGTCCTTCTTGAAAGTAATCAACTCGTATCGGAGCTAGAATTATCATAATATTTGAAATATAAATAATTCTTTTTTATAATAAAGTCGACAAAATTTGATATCAATTCTATATATAAAAATTGTTTTCATCTAAAAAAATTCAGATAAACTCTCTATTACTATAATAAAAATGACCATTAGCGATATTTAGTTCTTAGTTGCCGCTAAATATATATTTTTAGCGGCAATTGTTACTCTTTGTATATGTTCCTAAAGCCTTTAGCGACATTGGTTCTAATGACACTTAACTAATGCCAGCAAAAATTTTAGCACTCTTTATTAGTGTCAATATTTAATGCCACTATAAGTTATTTTTATTATCGTGTATCAGATTCCATCCCCGTTTCGATAAAAAACATTAATTAATCTTTAAAAATGTAAAAGCAAAAACAAAAAGTAAAAAAGGAAAGGAGCACGAGATTATCTTTTAAAAAGAAGAAGAAGAAATTTAGTTATGGTCCCGTTAGGATAGCAATATGAGAATGTATCGATAATCGAAATGAAATAGATAAAAATAGATTTTATATATAACTTTAATATTTTAACGTAAAATGTATTTCAAATTTAATTAATATAGAATAAAATAAATCTATATTTTATTTTAAAATAATTATCCCTTTTGACCAAATAAAAAAAGTGTATCCACATAAAATACTATATGCTTTACTGCTTCAATATTGGCGTACGTGCAACTCCCCAAAATTACATTATTAATAAATAATAATTCCAATGAGCACTTCCATTTAGGTGGAAGTTTGTTTTCAATTATTTTTTTTTAAAAAAAAGATGCTATTTTAATTTATTTGTTGCAAAAAATATTTTTTCCCCAACCAAATAAAAAGGAATTTTTTAAAAAAACAGAAATTAAGAAAAAAATTGAATCATTGATAAGAACAAAGGGGCATAGTTATCATTGTTTGAACTGGATTTATCAGTTATCAGAGCGATTCACATTTAATTAAAGATTTTAAGTTAAAGTTTTTAAATATTTGATGAAAAATAAAATAAATTATTATTATTTGAAATAATTTCATAAAAATTATAAATTGGTATGACCTGCATCTTGTTTCTAAACAAGTAAGAATATTTTAACATAAACCCCTTCACAAATATGGAAAAAATATGATGAAGGGATATAGATGGATATTTATATAATTTTTATTCTTAATCGGGCATTTTAAATATATATATATTTAGAATTTTATTAATAAGTATTATTAATTAGTTCCAATAATATCAAATTAACATATAGTAATATACAAAAGTTTTCATCTTTATTCAAATTTGATTCAAAGTCTTGAAAATAATCTCTTTTTCGTAAAGATAAAGAATACGATTCATATACATTCTAACCTTGTCGAATTCAATTTATGAAATCAAATAAGTATATTATTGTTTATATTGTCTGTACAAAAGTTAAAAATATTCACACAATATGTGCTACATTCGTTGCAACTCTCAAATTCGAGTTTTAATAATCACATCAACACAAAATATAAATCTACATTGATCGAGTCGATAACCTTTTCCTCAAAAGATTCCTATCTATATACATCCTAACATACTCAGACTCAACTTATAAAATTAATACTCATACGATATATGCTACATCGAATACCAATCCAAATTAATCGAGTCAATAAACTTACGAAAAATTTATCATATAAAACAAAAAAGAGGACTTATATTTGCTTTTTCCCACTTCCTCTCTCCATCAACAGAGTCTTGGCCACCACGTATATCCTTCCATATATATATGATATATATATATACATATATATATGTACTCATAAACTATAACCCCATAACCAGACGTGTCTCTTAAAAACTTGACCTTTAACCTCTAAAACATCGTAAAAAACATCATGGAAATTGCAAATATGTTGAAGGGCATGTCTAATTTTCAATCTTTGAGGTATGTGGGTGTTGATGAATCTTTATTAAACCCAATTTTTTTACGTTTATTTAGTAGTTCTATTCATGTGGGGTTGTTGTTTGTGATTCTTGGTTTATGGGTTTGGAAAAAAATGAAGAAGGATGATAATGGTAACAATGCTGACAACAAACAGAGTATAAGGAATGTTAGGTTTATGTATTATAAACAAACATTGTTTTGTTCTATAGGTCTTGTCATATTTAGTTTTTTCTTATGTTTGTTAACTCATTTTTATTGGTATACAAGTGGTTGGTCAGAGGAAAAGATTGTAACTTTTCTTGATTTTGCATCAAAGTTTCTAGCTTGGTTGTTAATTTCTGTTTTCTTGAACACCAAGTTGGTTGATTCAGGTGAAAATAAGTACCCTTTTGTTTTAAGAGTATGGTGGGGGATTTTCTTCTTTGTTTCTTGTTGTTGCTTTGTTATAGACCTTGTTTATGGTAAAAAGATTCAATTTTGGGTACCTGATGTTGTTTTCACTGTTATGGGGTTGTTCTTTTGTGTTGTGGGGCTTGTTGTTAGAAAAGGGAGTGAAGGGAGCATTCTTGAGGAACCCCTTTTGAATGGTAGTGTTGTGAATGGTATAGAATCAAAGAAGTCTAGTGGGGATCAAACTGTGACCCCTTATGCCAATGCTAACATTTTTAGTCTGTTTACTTTCTCTTGGATGAGACCCCTTATATCTGTTGGCTACAAGAAGACATTAGACCTTGAGGATGTTCCTCAGCTTCATAGTGATGATAGTGTTAGAGGGACTTTTCCTATTTTTAGAGAAAAACTAGAATCCGTAGGTGGTGGAGGAGGTAGTAGTAACCGTGTGACGACGTTGATGCTAGTGAAGGCTTTGATTTACACTGCGTGGAAGGAAATAGTGTTATCAGCATTCTTTGTGCTTCTATATACCTCGGCTTCTTACGTTGGCCCATACCTCATCGATACTTTAGTTCAGTATCTGAATGGAAAACGAGATTTTGATAATGAAGGTTATATTTTAGTTGCAACATTCTTTGTTGCAAAGTTGGTAGAGTCTTTGGCACAAAGGCATTGGTTTTTCAAGGTGCAGCAGGGAGGGTATAGGGCACGGGCAGCGTTGGTTGCCAAAATCTACAACAAGGGTTTAACGCTTTCTTGTCAGTCAAAGCAAAGCCATACTAGTGGAGAGATCATCAATTTTATGACAGTTGATGCAGAGAGGATTGGTGATTTCGGTTGGTATATGCATGATCCTTGGATGGTGATCATACAAGTTGGTCTGGCGTTGCTAATACTCTATAAAAATCTTGGCCTTGCTTCAATTGCAGCATTTGTGGCTACAGTACTAGTGATGCTGTTAAATATTCCTTTAGGGAGTTTGCAGGAGAAGTTTCAGGAGAAACTCATGGAGTCGAAAGATAAAAGGATGAAGGCTACATCTGAAGTCTTAAGAAATATGAGAATACTCAAGCTTCAAGCTTGGGAGATGAAGTTTCTGTCTAGGATCTTGGACCTCAGAAGTATCGAGGCAGGATGGTTGAAGAAATATGTGTACACATCAGCTACGACTACTTTTGTGTTTTGGGTTTCTCCTACATTTGTTTCTGTAGCGGCCTTCGGTGCTGCAATGCTTATGGGAATCCCACTTGAATCCGGGAAGATATTGTCTGCACTTGCGACATTTAGAATTCTCCAGGAGCCCATCTACAATCTCCCAGATACAATTTCAATGATTGCTCAAACCAAAGTTTCTCTCGATCGTATTGCATCTTTCCTTTCTCTTGAGGACTTGCAGCCTGATGTCATAGAGAAGCTTCCAAAAGGAAGTTCTGATGTAGCAGTTGAGATTGTTGATGGGAACTTCGCTTGGGATGCATCTTCCACCACTCCACTTCTAAAGGATGTAAATCTTAGAGTGCTTAATGGCATGAGAGTTGCCATTTGTGGTACTGTTGGTTCTGGAAAATCAAGCTTACTCTCTAGCATTTTAGGGGAGATGCCCAAATTATCAGGGACTATTAAACTCGGTGGAACGAAAGCTTATGTTGCACAGACGCCCTGGATACAGAGTGGAAAGATAGAAGAGAACATAATATTTGGTAAAGAGATGCAGAGGGATAAGTATGATGAAGTTCTTGAAGCGTGCTCCTTAAAGAAAGACCTGGAAATTCTCTCTTTTGGTGATCAAACAGTCATAGGTGAGAGAGGCATAAATTTGAGCGGTGGACAGAAACAGAGAATACAGATTGCACGTGCTCTCTATCAAGACGCTGATGTTTACCTATTTGATGATCCATTCAGTGCTGTGGATGCTCATACCGGAACCCATCTCTTCACTGTAAGTCATTTCATATGCTTTAGTTTCACACTTTATACTTTTACGTAGCCCTTGATTGACCCATCTTTTAATCGCAGGAATGTATAATGGGGCTATTGAATTCGAAAACAGTTCTATATGTTACCCATCAAGTGGAGTTTTTGCCTGCTGCGGATTTGATCTTGGTATTCTTTCCTTTTAGTTCCTCGAGTAATTAGTGTTTGTTTCTTGTACATCGAGTTTGACTCATTTGATATGTTTTTCTCCTAAGGTCATGAAGGATGGAAACATCAGTCAAGCTGGGAAATACAATGATCTTCTTAAAATAGGTAGTGACTTCATGGAGCTTGTCGGTGCTCACCAAGAAGCTTTAACTGCAATTGACACGGTTAAGGGAGAAGCACTGAAAAAGAGCGAGGAAAGTAGTGGAATGACTGGCGATAACACCACTGTGCAGGATAAACAGACTTCAGACGGTCAAAATGGTAAAGTTGATGATATTGTTGGACAAAAGGGACAAATTGTTCAGGAGGAAGAAAGAGAGAAGGGTAGTGTTGGATTTTCAGTTTACTGGAAATATATAACTACGGCATACGGAGGTGCCCTTGTCCCAATTGTACTTTTGGCACAAACTGGTTTTCAACTTCTTCAAATTGGAAGCAATTATTGGATGGCTTGGGCAACCCCTGTTTCGAAGAATGATCCGTCTCCTGTTGGCTCTTCTAATCTTATCATTGTGTATGTTGCATTAGGAATTGCAAGTGCTTTGTGCATCTTCGCTAGATCCATGCTTCTTGTTACCGCTGGATATAAGACTGCCTCATTGCTTTTCCATAAAATGCATCATTGCATTTTCCGTGCTCCAATGTCATTCTTCGATGCCACACCAAGTGGGCGGATTCTAAATAGAGTAAGTGAATGATTACATTTCTTTACTTACCACTTGTTTCTTTACATGACTAATGAATATTATCGAAAATTAACTAGCAACTTCGGAATGTGCTCAAATGTGCTTTGGATGACAACAGGCATCGACAGATCAAAGTGCAATCGATCTAAATGTTCCCTTTCAAGTTGGATCCTTTGCCTTCACAATAATACAGCTTATAGGAATCATTGCAGTAATGTCACAAGTCGCATGGCAGGTCTTCATAGTCTTTATCCCGGTCATTGCAATTTGCATTTGGTTGGAGGTTGCTACTTTGCTTTTTTCTATTCTCTGAATTTATTACTTAAGCTGCGTATGTGATCATGAATTATATAATTAAGTGGTGTGTTTTGTTTAATTGCAGCAATATTACATCCCTGCAGCACGAGAACTGGCACGTCTAAATGGGACATGCAAAGCTCCAGTAATACAGCACTTTGCTGAAACAATTTCAGGATCAAGCACAATTCGAAGTTTCGATCAAGAATCTAGATTCCAGGATGCAAGTATGAGATTAATAGACAATTATTCTCGGCCTAAGTTTCACACAGCTGCTGCGATGGAGTGGCTTTGCATGCGTTTGGATATGTTATCTCTGATTACTTTTGCTTTCGCGTTGATTTTCTTGATCTCTCTTCCTGTTGGAACAATCGATCCAAGTAAGTGCTCTATCTTCATCAGGTTTTCATTCCATCAAATTTGTTAAATAGTTCTAAAGAGTACAATCTCACCTATGTTTTCTCCTTGTTCCTGCCCTTACAGGTGTTGCTGGCTTAGCTGTTACATATGGACTTAATCTAAACGTACTGCAAGCTTGGGTTGTATGGAATCTTTGTATGATGGAAAATAAAATTATTTCCGTCGAAAGAATACTTCAGTATGCTGGTCTTCCAAGTGAACCTCCACTTATCATTGAGTCTAATAGACCAGATCCTAATTGGCCATCTCGTGGAGAGGTTGAGTTCAACAATCTTCAGGTAAATTGAGTTGTTCTCTGGTATTATGCAGGTAGAGTGCATTATTGTTGATTCATTGTATGTGTTGATAAATCTGAAAACTTTTATAGGTCCGATATGCTCCACACATGCCTCTCGTGTTACGAGGACTTACATGCACTTTCTTTGGTGGGAAGAAGACTGGAATTGTTGGTAGAACAGGCAGTGGTAAATCGACTTTAATACAGACCCTTTTCCGCATAGTTGATCCTGTTGCTGGACAAATAAAGATAGATGGTACCAACATCTCCTCAATTGGTCTGCATGATCTGCGGTCTAGATTGAGTATAATTCCACAGGATCCGACTATGTTTGAGGGAACTGTACGTAGCAACCTAGACCCGCTTGAAGAGCATTCAGATGATCAAATTTGGGAGGTAACAGCTTAGTTTGCCTATTTCTAGAATTTTCGTTTCACATTGGAAAATGAAACTTTTATGTATTGAGAAACTTTATTCAATTTTATGTTTCAGGCGCTGGACAAATGTCAACTAGGAGACGAAGTTAGGAAGAAGGAAGGCAAGCTATATTCTACAGGTTAGAACCACATCATGTTCCGATGATTTCCACTTTTAAAGCTGTGACACTTATAATGCTTATATTCTTTGGATTGCTGCAGTATCTGAGAATGGAGAGAACTGGAGCGTAGGCCAAAGGCAGCTGGTCTGTCTTGGCCGCGTGCTACTCAAAAAAAGCAAGGTCCTTGTCCTAGACGAGGCTACAGCATCTGTCGACACTGCAACTGACAATCTAATTCAGCAAACTCTGAGGCTGCACTTCACTGATTCCACTGTTATAACCATCGCTCATAGGATAACATCTGTTCTTGATAGTGACATGGTCCTACTATTAGAACACGGTATGAATCAACATTTGCATTTTTTGAACAAACGGAGGTGGAAATTCTTGGTATTTACTTTCTTTTGTTTGCTATACTACAGGGCTGATTGCTGAATATGACACTCCAGGCAAGTTATTAGAGAACGAATCCTCGTTGTTTGCCAAGCTCGTGGCTGAGTATAGTATGAGATCAAATTCAAGTTTTGAGAATGCCTCCGACACATAAATCTTAGACACTAATCTTCATTGACCACGTTATATGATGATGATGATGATGAAAACTAGTACACATGAATCTCAGACACCACCACTCTTTTGAGTTTCCATCTGTGGATGATAGAGCTTGAACAAGAACCCGCGAAATGCAGCTCATTGCCTGTGACTTGAGGGAAACTGCAACAATCTTATGGCAGTGAAAGTAGTTCATCTATTTGTGCAATATTGATAGTGAAATGGCATCTGTTTTCTTTAGACTTTTTGATGTGAAAAAATGTTTTAAGAAACTTTTGTTTACCAATAATTTGAATGTATGTTGAGTCAATTGATTAGTTCGTTAAGAGTGCACGGATTTTGTTCCTTCTTGTAAAAGTAGTAAAACTTTTTGTACTGAGTTGGAAGTGAAATTACGGTGTTTGAATTTTTCTCTACAAGCAAAAATGAAATACTTTTACAATAAACTCCTTTTGACTAAATAATTTTGATTCACAATTTTTCTCTAAATAGACTTTTCGGTGCGAAACGAGCAAACTCTCACATTATTTTTTATGTGTGACTTCGATCGGGGCGAAGACATTATTGAGAAATCCCATTTATGTCGTTCACCTGTTACATATATTCGAGTTCATATATATATTATTTGTAGGTAGAATTTTAATATATACTCTCAAATATACATTTACCATGATTCACTATCAAAATTTTTAACGAAATAAATAAAATTTCTCCACTTAGCTAGACTTTCCAAATTCAAAACTTGAGGGAGTCATTCATACTTTTGCCCCTATAAATTTTCTAGTGGAATCTGAGTTTATTTTTTCATATTATAACATTCCGTGAGTTATCTTCGAACATGACATTATACGAAATGATTAAATGAATTTGAATTAATCGGGCTCGAAACATATACAGTAACTATGATGGTCAAATATGTCATTTCATTACCTGCAAGTTGTTTAGTAGTAGCGTAGTATACTTGTTTGTTTATTCAAAGAAGAGGAGCTTAAAAGAAAAAGGTGAAAAAATTGAGGCAGGTGAAGGCTTAAACGCAATGAGCTCTGCCATCTGCTCAATTTCATCTCTTCAAACTCTACAAAATCTTCAATTCTTCAAAAACCCACAAATCTTTTTGCTTTGTTTTGGTATTTGAGCTGTTTAATTTTGCTAAATTTCCATGGATGCTGCAGTTTTTAATCCATCTTCATTCATTACTACTTGTAATAAGCGTTCGTATCCAGGCGTGTATACTCGTCAATTAGGAAATCCCATTAAGCTATCTGCTAATAACCTTCGTTACTCATGTGGGGTTGCGTCAAATTTTGTTCTTCCTTACAATTCGAGGTGTAATTTTAGGAATGGGATTTGTTTATCTGTTAAAGGGGGTAAAGGGGAGTTTCAGAATGCTGAAGATTCTACTGGGTCATGCTTGAAAATACCATTTATGCATTTCCTGCTGAAAAAAGGGATGATTTTGGTAGGGGTGATATGTGGGTTTTTTTTAATTGGGTGCAGAAGGGTGTTTGCTGTTGAAGGGGTTTTGAATGGAGGATATGGTGTTTTAGAGCAGGGTTTGGTTTTGTTGAGGAGTTATTGGCCTACGGTATTGTTGGTTCTCAGGATGTTTAAAGAACAAGGTTTGATTCTTGCGGCGCTTCTTAGTCTTTCTGCATTTTTTTCGATGGCTGAGACATCAATAACTACGCTTTGGCCGTGGAAGGTACCTATTTTGCTTCCTATTTGTATGCATTGTGTTGTTCAATAGAAAAAACTGTCCTTTTTAAGAGTTGCATTGGTTTTGTAGCTGTTGTTACATATATGTTAGGCATAATACATAAAGACTCAAAGTTCGCGTCAATCGGCAAGTAAGCACTCCAAGGTGAGAGTGCACATATGGACACCTCAACTGGGTCTCAACTGTCATATAAACACTCTCGTCCCCACTCTGTCTCGTGGATGCTTTATGTGTCTAGATGTGCAGACTCATAGTTGGAGTGCTTACTTGTTAGTTGAGGCCAAGTTTGAGTGTTTGTTTATGTGTTATCTGTGTATATTCCGTGGTCGTCTATATACTTCTTAATGGAAATAAAGAAAAATAGCATAGAACTTTTGTATTAATTCTAGCATGCTGATTACTCAAGTTTAATGAATAAATGATTATGCTTCTCACCTTCTCAGTAGTTTCATTTCATCAATTTTAGGGTGAGTCCCTTTAGCTGTACAAGTTTATATATGTTGTTCCAAATTGAAGCAGTCTAGACGTACACATGTCTAAACGTAGAAAGAAGGTATCATGGTTGTGCTTAGAATGAAATGGTAACTCTCTAAAAACATGCTCCTTAAAAATTAAAGTAACATATTGCCTGGTTGGTAGAAATGTGGACTAGTGTGAGACATTGTAGATGAGGAAAGCTATATGTAATAGGAAGCATTCTAGAGGGTTTATTATTCTTGTGTTTGCTATTTTTTGAGTTTTCAGACTATAAGGGCATAAAAGAGTAAAAATAGAGTTTGTTTATACGTGGACTTAACTTCCAGAGTAATAAGGAGATGTAGAGTGAAGGGCATTGCACATAAAACTGAAGCAATCATTGAAATTATTGTTTACCTTGTCTATTAAGATTTCCGTAGTAATTAACTTGATAGAAAAAACTGCCCGACTTTAGCTTTGAGTGTTCACATTTGTTTTATGTATTCTGGGCTCAGCTGGACCTTATGGCTCAATATTGGTAGGTAGCACTTATTCAGCTAGCCACTTAGAAGCTTATATTGAGTTGCAATCTCAATAAAATTCAAAAATTTCATACTGAGAATTATCTAGGGCTCTAGGTGCATGAGAAAACCTTTCTTTCTAGTACTCTGCCTTCAAAAGCTATTTCTTTCTTCTCTATCATTTTAAAGAACAGAACTTGTTATTTAATTGTTTGCATATCTATTTCACGTGCCTATTAATGCAATTAGTTGTTTCTACTTATAAATGTTAGGTGCGAGAGTTAGCTGAAAAAGAATCTGACAATGAAGGAGTCTTCAAAATGTTGAGAAGTGATGTTACTCGATTCCTTACAACTATACTCATTGGAACAACGTACTGCTCATTTGATGTTGTAATCATGACTTAAACTGTTTCTCTGCACTTGTAGTTGAAGATTATTCCTTATTTTAGATTTGGTTTGTGTGCACAGCGTTGTCAATATTGCAGCTACAGCATTAGTTACTGAGGCTGCAACTGCGGCATTTGGTGAAGCTGGTGTGAGTGCAGCAACTGGAGTTATGACGGTATGTCATGTTCCATCTACTTTGTCCTTAGTGTTGGATTTTTCCATACACATATATTTTCCTTATCTGTTTAGGCTTGTTTGATGGGTTGAATACAGATCAAAGTGTAGTTCTCAAAGGAGTCTATTGTTACCTTTCTCAAAATAAAATCCCAAAGGAGTCTGATCTCATCCCCTGACTTGTAAAAAGAGTCTGATTTGCTCCTGTGATAAACCTCTATTGCTGAAGATACTTCAGTCCGTCTCCCTTTCTTTGACAAGAACTGGAAATTGAATAAACTCAGAGCCCTTTTACTTCTTCTTGACTTGTGTCAGTTGCAATGCAATATTCTGCTAGTGTTGCTAACGTGCACCTTTTTTCTGTCTATGCTGCAAGGTTGCGATCCTGCTCTTAACGGAAATTACTCCAAAAAGTATTGCTGTTCACAATGCCACAGAAGTTGCTAGGTTTGTGGTAAGTTGAACTCTTGGTTGGAACCAAGACTTATTAATAGTTAAATATTACAGATCAAGTTCTTCCACGTAGCTGATAATGCTCGAAAAATCTTAGATGAAATCTGATTTGAAATGCCTCTAGGTTAGGCCAGTTGCATGGCTTTCCTTGATACTATATCCAGTTGGAAGAGTTGTGACATATCTATCAATGGGAATGCTAAAACTCCTCGGCTTGAAAGGAAGAAGGTAGGGTGATCATAAATCAAGTCTTGCTATTTTTCATGAGCTCTGCCTCACAGTGTTAATCTTTTTTACTATTCTTTCAGTTGGAATATGTATATCATAATTTATATTTTTGTGAGCATGTTTACGAAACACACTCTTATGATATTTCTAATCGATTATGTAATTCTGAATATGGCAAGTTCACATGCATGTCTTATTTGAAAGGCTATCTACATTATACATGCTTATCCTTAGAAATCATTGTGAGCAATCTGCTGTTTTTTTTTAATTAGATAAATGCATTATTGTCAAAAGATACATGAAAAGCAGAAAGGTTTTTTCTCCACATAATTTAGATTTCCAAGGGCCCGTTTAGACATGATTTGATGATTTGAAATTGAAATTTTGCTTGGACATGTAATTTGAGTTTCTTAAGTTATATTTTTTCTCATAAACATAACGAGAACCCAACAATTTGTGGAAATTATCTTGGGTAATCCTCTATCATGAGCTAACTTTTGGGGTTGAGTTAGATCCAAAATTAATTTCTTATCGTGATATTAGAGTCGATGTGAGCCCCCGGTTAGTTTTCACGCCCATGGACCAGACAGAGTCGGGCGGATGGGATGGGGGTGGAGGTGATGGAATGAATCCCACATCAAAGGTGAATGAATTGAATTGGGGTCTCATATGGTCAGTGCAATCTTCCTCTTTGAGCTAGCTTTTGGGTTGAGTAAAATAAACTGAAATCCTACTTTTTCGAGCCCCAAATCCTATGGCCAAACAACTATTAAGCGTTCTCATCCATAATAACTTGTAGAAAAGTTAAAAGTATGTTTATAAATACAATATGTGAAAAGTCTTGGGGTCTCACAATGGTTGAGGGTATGGGCAATAGTCTCAGTCCAAATATTTTATTTTGATAAGATATATATTATTAGAAACGGAACCAGTACTCTTGGTACTGAAATTACAAACAAGCTGACAGAAGTTAGTGGGATCCTCCTTCACTTTGTCTCTAACCATTCTAAATCCAGCATTGATTTTACATCATTCTCATTTCCCAAAACTTTAAGTTGCGTCACTAAATTTATATTCATTTTGGTAATCTAGTGAACCATATGTCACTGAGGATGAATTGAAGTTGATGCTGCGTGGGGCGGAGTTAAGTGGCGCAATTGAGGAGGAAGAGCAGGTGAGTTCATGTGTTTTCTGGGTTTCTGGTTTTTATGCTTGAACCTCAACTGTTACCAAATATGAACCAGTGAAGCACATGCATATTCTAATCATACATAAGCTTGTCTAGTTCACATAGAATTGGTTGTCCATTAGAATAGCCTTCATGTATGTGACCATTGTACCAAATACAGCATCTTGAGATGTGTTTATCATGTCCATTTGAATGAGCACTATTTTAGCACTCTCTGTGTTTTGTTCTTATCTTGCATGTTATTATTGGAGATTCATGGTGACATAGTTGGAAGTCGATGGAGCCAGTTTTATCAAAGGTGAAAAATGCAAAAAAACAAAACTAAGGTCTATTGGTGCTTTGAGCACAAATAAAGCATGGACCTTGAAGAAGAAAGACGTGAGTGGAAAAAAATACAAATATGTTTGCATGGTCCAAGACTAATAATTGTAAGCATGAATAACTAATCTAAGAACAAAGAAATTGAAAAATGTTTACGACGAAGTGAAATATCACTTGTGTAGTATCGGCTCTTCAGGGTTACACGAATTGTCAAGGAGAAGTGCCTTAGATCCTTGATGTTGAGACTGAAGCACAGGTAAAGCGTGGCTGAGCGCACTTTAGGCGCGCTTTGACAACACTGAATGTAGCAACATACAAGTGTATTATTTTACTCTCTTTAAAAGACAACAAAATATATGACCTAAACATTAATGAGAGAGTTATGCTAATGATTTTTTCTTGGGAAGAACTGTCAAACAAACATAACATCCAAAACATGAAGAAATAATTGACGAAAAAAATTTCACCCTGTTTCTTCTATGCACCACCTTACTCATGCCCTCCAATGTTACATCTGCTGTATAATTGGTGCAGAAGCCAGTGCTCTGTGCCTTGGCTCGTCTTCTCTGGAAGAGGAGGGCTTTGTTCGATTTTGCCTTGACATGCATCTTCAGCCTACCACATTGTTTCCCTTGGCCAAAAAAATTACTTTGTGGTTTAAGACACAGCTGCCACCTTTTACAGGAATTTAGCATGCCATCTTTGATGGATTTTTTTTTGGAGCTTAAAAACAGTTGGATTTTAAGCAGTTTTGGTTTAAATAAGACAAAAATGCTTAAAAGTTGATTTGACCAGCTTTGAACATATTTCTCTGATTTTTTTTACTTTGTTGATTTCCATGCAGAAGTAGGTATCTTTTGTAACTTACTCGTGCGTTGGTTTGCACTTGTAGTATTTTGTTGTACTATCAGTTTTATCATCTTTCCCTTTTACAAATTAATTCTCATTCTTTTAGACGCAACTATGGGAACACAATGTATCTCAAATAAATAATACGTTGATTCCCGCATAACTTATGCAAGTATTATTTATGAGGAAAACAAAAAGGAGCAACCAAATGTTGATTTTATGCCTTTCTGTGAGACTAAATCTACTCAAATCTTAACCAAACACTATTATCTTTTGCTTGCTTTTATGTGGAGATAATATCTCCTAAACTAAACCCTGACCCATTAATGTCTCTGTCCTCTTGCAGGACATGGTTGAAAATGTGTTGTCTTGCAAGTGACATGAGTTCTGCTTTAATTTTTTTAATTTTATTTTGGTTTGGTAATGACAATGACATGAGTTGTGCTTAAATGGAGACGTGAGGATTCATATATCGAATCCCAACTTGTTTGGGACTGGGGCAGAGAAATTGATATATGTCTCCTAAAACTTAATTCAGATAAACCTTCTATGGCTCTGTTTTCTTGCAGGATATGATTGAAAATGTGTTAGAGATTAAAGACACTCATGTCAGGGAGGTAATGACACCTCTTGTTGATGTTGTTGCAATCGATGCCAGTGCAACGTTAGTTGATTTCCATAGTTTGTGGGTGACACATCAATACTCCAGGTCTGATAGACTTTTCATTGCTTGTTTTTGCATAGAGAAGTTTCCTTCAAAAGGTGCTAAAAGAGTTTGGCTATGAATTTTCAGGGTGCCCGTTTTTGAGCAACGTATAGATAATATTGTTGGCATTGCATATGCCATGGATCTCCTAGATTATGTACAAAAGGTCTAGCATCCACAACTTCAGCCAGCCTCTTTCAAAATTGTCGTGGTGTCATTTCTAATTGTACACATAAATTTCATAGCATGCTGAAAATTCTCTTTAATTTTGAAGGGAGAACTGCTGGAAAGTTCTATTGTGGGAGACATTGCACATAAACCTGCATACTTTGTTCCCGGTAATTTACATTTCTTCCTGATGTTGACTGCTGTATAAATAAGAAATCGTTGTTCTATGTCACCTAAACCATGGATCTGCAAAGTCAATAATTTAAATTACTGATATAAGTTGCTGATCAGTAGGTATTTTAAGTACCACTTCATATCTTATCAGAGACGTCGTGTACTGTCTACCATAACTAAATCAACAAACAGATATACATACTTTTTATTATTATTAACAATACCGAAGCCACTTTGCTGACGGTAGTGCTGCCTTTCAGATCCTCACACTGTTGAGATGTGATTTATTCCTATTTAACCAGCTGCTATCGGCGGGAATCATTCTTATTTCCTAGAATCTGTCTCCCTTAAAACATTATGATTTTATGCTTTATGCTTATAAAATGCATACACATTGCTCGTGTTTTCTTTCCACTCACAATAGTACCCAAGGAGGCAAACAAAATAATCTTGTAACAATGCAGATTCTATGTCAGTGTGGAACCTTCTTAGAGAGTTCCGCATCAGAAAGGTACACATGGCTGTTGTTCTTAATGAATATGGAGGAACCATTGGAGTAAGTTTTCTCTCTCATCGTTTCTGTTTCTTGGTTGTAGTGCTTTGTTAATTCCATCAAAATTTCTTATTCACTGTGTGTATCTATCATTTAATTATCTATAACAATGTCTTCACATAATCTCTATGAAACAGATTGTAACCCTTGAAGATGTGGTCGAGGAAATTGTTGGCGAAATCTTTGACGAAAATGATTCAAAAGTAAGACTTATGAGTCCCTCTTTCCACTTCTCTGAACAGCTAGTTATTTGTAGGTTCACAGTTGCCTCTGATGGATACCCTCTTCAGTTATAGAATACATAGATATTTAGTATGTGGAAGTATATGTGTTTTCTTGTTGCGTGACAGGAGGAAATCCAGAAAAAAACTGGCTATATTGTCATGCGGGCTGAGGGAATATACGATGTTGATGCAAATACCTCCATCGACCAGCTCTCTGAAGATCTCAATATTAAAATGCCAGAGGTGTGCTATTCTTCTGATAGTTAAATTTTCTGTCTTTAAACTACATTTTACTGCTATTTTAACCATACTCGTAGTCCCTAATTTGTCAGGAGTAGTTTGTGTGGGTCCTTCTGTTCATTTCATCGGTCAAGAAAACATGTATGGGGCCTCGGAGCTCTTGAATTTTCATTCTTCCCTTTTTGAGCAGAGACGTCAAAATAACTTAAACATTTCCTAGCTGTCAACCCTCTCGTTCTGCAAATAACTATTTCGTTTGCTTGTGTTAACATGATTTTGGTTGGGGAAACTGCCTTCAACTAATGCTAATCATTCTAGAATCGTCCCACTAATTGACGTCTTCTCTTTATTCCGTATCAGGACCATCAATATGAGACAGTCTCTGGTTTTGTCTGCGAAGCATTTGGATATATCCCAAGGACAGGTGAGACGATTAAGCTTATACTGGAAAGGGGAAATGAAGACGAGAACAACAATTACAATGACACAGAATCTGATCGATCAGACCACAATGAGAAGAACCAAACGTTTAAGCTTGAGGTATGTTTATTATGGCTAAGAACTAACACTGAACGCGTCAACTACCTTCTGAAATTGAAGCTTTCGTCATTTCCATGAACTTACCAGACTTAAGAACTTCACAATATTTAGTTGGTATAGTAGCTGATCTTGTCAAATTTGGTGTAGATATTAGCAGGGAATGCCAGAAAGGTTAGTGCTGTTCGATTTGAACGGATCAATGACGATGTAGAAGTAGAGTCAAGTGAGGTAACACGTCTCGTTCCAAAAATCATGACTCGGAAGAGGAAGAGTAACGGAGGCTCAGATAGAAGCAACCACGACGAGATCTCTTTTATGGAGAGGAGAGATGAGGATGACAATTCCAACAATTTTGTTATGGCTGAACGTGAGGACAACAACCTCGATGTTGCAAATAAACAATAGTTGCATGAATCATTTACATTTTTTTGTTACTTAAATTTGAATGTAAATCACGCGTCTAAGTCTTTTGATAGTGTTCGATTTCCAAAAATGAAATGAAAATGTTACTTATGAAACTTATTTTTTTCTACTTCCGTCGAGAAAGTCCAAATGACTCTATTTGTCCTTGAATCAATTAAAAAATAACATGATTGTGACCTTTAGCCTTCAGGCAGTTCAAAGATTCATCTTTTGATTACTTTGATGAGCCATCATATTGTGACCTTTAGGTATACTTTTAGCCAAGTACAAAAAAATTCAACAATCTTTTCATTCTAACATAAATACAAAAAAATAATAATTACAAAAATCAAGAAATTTAAGGGGATAATTAAAATGTATTCAGATGTTATCCTTCTTATCGTATGATAAGATTGGTTATTTTTGATAGATCTTTGCTCAAAAAAAAAGGAAATCGAAGCATGTTTGGATGAAAAAAAATGATATTACACTAGCAAAGATACAAAGCAACTAAAATGAAAAACCTAGACAAGAATATTGGGTAGTAATTAGTATTTAATTACAAATTACTACACATAGCTTATCTCAACACATAAATACAATTCCTAAACAAAATTAAGAATCTTTACATGGACTAAAAATAATTTTTGCAGCAAAGTGTATAGGCAAAGATATTGCTGCAATTCCTATACAAATGGACCATTGTTTAAATCCTAATTTTTTCCAATGATCAATTTTTGACATAATCTGAAATAATATAACTTGTAAAACAATAGTAATCCCTATAATTACACAACTAACCATAAACAATAACCATTTTCTCCCTTTAGAGATTCTTGTCTTAGTGATCATCTCAATGGCACTAATGATCAATAAAAAAACTTGGCATAATACATAAATATTGAAGATCATGGTACTCAGCAATCCCTCGTTGACGCGAAGAAATGATTTTCCCTTCATGGTAAGCATCAATAGAAGTGTAACTTGTAACATAGAATGAACAACTAGGTTCCTTAACATGTTGTTGGTTACAATAGGTGCACCCGTCCCATAAAAATTCAACGTGATTTGATCAACTGAATTAGACTCACGAGGCTTTATGATTGATGTTATGATGGACAAATAAAGGGCACCAAAAACTTCTATGAGTAGATTTACCCACAATAATTGAAATGGTGTAACTTCTCAAGATTTATGCATACATACCTACAATAACAAACAAAAAAATACGTCTTAGTCCAAAATAAGTTAGGTCAGAAATTAAGAAGACGTAAACATATTTACCTGGCCAAGATTAATATGTCTAGGATCTTACCAAAGTTCGATTCAACGATAGTAATATCAGCATCTTCTTTAACTAAGTCCAAACAATTTTTTCCAAAAAAAATTCCAACATCAGCTTCTTTTAAAGATGGTAAATCTCGAATCGACGAACCGGTTGTCGCCACGTGTCCACCTCTTATTTTCAAGCAATTAACCAAAAGTAATTTATCAGCTGGAGAACAATTGGACATTACTTTAATTTTGTGACACATATTAATTTGAGTTTCTTTTGGACTTTTTCTAAATTCAATAGCTTCAATTATAGATCCTTGTAAATCTTCTTCAATTCTTAATATTCCAGAATTAATAGCCATTAATCTTGATGTATTCAAGTCATCATCCACCATTAACTTAACTTCTATCCCAGATTTTCGACATACTTCAATCGTTCGTCTCAACTCAGATGAATACGGATTCTTTAATATCACAATTCCTAGAAAACTCAATCCATCTTTCGCGATAATAGTACTATTTTCCTTCTCTTCTTCTTCTAACAATGATCTTATAACTTGTTTGTAACCGAAACCATAGCAATGAACTTCATTACATACTACAATACTCGCGATTTTTCGATTGAACAACTCTCTTTTTTCTTCATCTAGAGTTTGCATGGTACCATTATTAATATCATAATAGTTAGAACACATAGATAACACTAACTTTGGTTCTCCTTTCCAATGTACATGCAAAAATTCTCCAAGTTCTTCTTTGTTTCTTTTTAATAACACCCCACATAATCCTTTCTTAGGATAATAATTTTCACAATTTAAAATGCTACAACTTCCATGAAATTGTTCAATATTTCCACCAAACAATTTCTCAGCCCAAATAAGAAGTGCATCCTCATCAACATGACCAATTATATTCATAAATATTCCTTCAAGTAATGTATTTCGAACTTCCTTAGTAGAATCTACATGCAGAGTGTCGTAGTCAGAAATTTTATTAATAGAAATTCAAAAAAGTTATACCTAGCTAGTTTTTGACTTTGACTATGTTAGTACACCTAGTTAGAATCTTATTATATATAATATATATAGATGAAAAGATTTCGATTGAATCATTTTTCTTACCTCTAGCTCCGCCACTGAATACAGATAAGTCATTAATTTTCTCGAATCCAATCCACAAATCCGCCAAAGTTGAATGATTCACAACAAAATGAGATGTTTTACTAAGGCACAAAGTGGTAACAAGAGCTCCATTAGCACAAAATGGAAGATTATGAACTATGATTTGATCATTCTTTTTCATATCTTTAGATGCATATAAAAGAACAATAAGCATCCCTAAAGATAATCCATCTTTTAATGAAAACACCAAAATACAAACCATAGCTACAAAGCCATTAACCTTATTGATAACATAATTTTCACCTCTCTTCCTCCTCATATATTCCGTGGCCTCGTTCATTATATCCTCCATCATGTTCTTCATACCTTTAGGATCGCGATCATTATCACAACACCATGACTTGTTCCACAAGAAACATCGAAAAACTTCAACTACAAGAATGATCAATGAGAGACTCAAGGACAATTTATCCAAGAAAGAGCTCATTTCATCAATTGATTTTTGAATCTTTGAGTAATTGCGCTCATGACTATTATTTTGGAAACTTGTTACACACTTCATCAACTTGATTCTCTCTTTATCTTCACCAACTGAAGTTACTAGTAACTGACAACTTCCTTCCACTAATTTTGTACGATTAAACAAGACATGATGCAACTGTTCACGTGGTAGTACTAAATCATGATGACTAGTACTACCATCATCGAACTTGTATGAGATACCTTGAATTAAAATTCCATCAGCAGGTACATGATCACCACATTCCAACAACACAATATCACCAACCACTACTTCAGAAGATGGAATTTGTAGAATTTGTTGGTGTCTAAGAACCCTAATTACTTTCTTTTTACGCGATAATCTCCTCTTCGATATCCATCTTTCCTTGAAAAACCTATAATCAAACGTGAAAAAATTAGCCCATGAAATCATAACTCATCAAAACCTTATTGACCCGCTCATTTACTAGCCCTAAATTAATTCATGAAAAATGATTTTTTTTTCTATATGTTGTTGTATAAGGTAATGATAAGAAGTTATAAAAGAACAAATAAAGCAATTAAATCAAGACAAATTGAGTTATGACTCGCGTTTTAGGTCATTTCAGCTCAAGTAACTTTTGGACTTCAGCTCAACTCGCTCATTTGTCACCTATACCTGAAAGTAACGCTGAAGTTTAAAACGAAAAAAATTGGCAAGAAGATTATAACACAATCAAACAAGGCTTCTTGTAGACCATTCCTCTTGATCCCAATCACAAGAGAAAGTGCAACACAACAAAATAGAAGGATAAAAGTGCTTTCTTTGAATGCTTCAAGTATTAATTCACGAAAACTTTTTTTCTTCACATAAGAAGAAGAAGAAGAAAAGTTGTTGTTTGAACCAAATGATTTTCGACGACGATAGAGATCGATAGGATCTCCTAATATGCCAGAAGAAGTATTGGTTTCAAGTGCATGAAATAGTTGTTGAAGGGTAAAAGATTGAGGATTTGATAATTCTTCTATACTAATTGAGAAGTAATTATTGTTAGAGTTTATGGTGTTCTCATTAGTCATTGATCATGTGTGTATGTGTAACAATTAATCTTGTGTAATTTGTGTTATTTAAAGAGTTTTGTTAATGTGTTGTTGAAAGAGATGGATGAATAAAGAAAAAGGTGTTTAGCTTTACACATCCCAATTAAGTAAGTTATAAGAGTATTTTAAATTCTATGAAGTGGGACAATATAAAAATTTAGAGAATATATTACTTATTAGGTAATTATGGGTAAATTTCTTTGATATAGTAAGTAGCATGATGTGATAGGTAAATCTTGTTTAGATATAATATAGTTAAAGTAATTTAAAATATCTTGTTTTTAATATATAGTTTAAAGTTTTAATCGAGACTTTCTCAAATTTCGAGTTTATATTTATTTTTATCACACAATTCAACAAAACATAAGATACATGAATTTGATCGGAAAGAATCAGACCTACACAAGAAAGAGGGTTAGAGACATAATATAATTAAGTAATTAAAAGTTATAAATATTCTCTTTCTAAACGTTCAAACTTGCGAAGTACTAGACGGAAGTTTAAATCTCACTGTCATATTTTCACTTATTTAACTTATGAAAAAGAATCGATTCACATATAAAATAATATATTAAAAGATATATTTTTTTAGCGGCTTGAATTTTAATATCCTAAAGACCAAGAAATTTACAAGAAAATGAAGTTTGAGGAAAGGTAGAATTTCTATGAGATTTCTCCAAAGACTAATATTTACTAAGAATTAAAAAAAGTGACATGAGGCATCAACATATACTTATATAATTATTTTCAAAACGAGCAAGACAAATCCAGTTCAACTAATCTTGATTTTTTTTTTTAAAAAAAAAATAATGTCTCCATTTTAATTGAAAGCTTGTCTTTGTCAAATCCTACTCACTCTTTTCTTTTTTTTAAAGAGAGTCCTTTCTATATTAGCATAATCGATACAAAAGATGGTTGATGAGGACAGATCAAATAAGATTAATAAGTTTTCGAAGAAGGGATGCAATATGTCAGGTAAATTTCACATTGAAATAGAAAAAAAATAAGTGAAGAGTATACACATTTCACATCCGTCGTTCCTTCATAACTCTCATCCCCATCGTGCGTCGATCTCCGTCCACCTTTCTTAGTATTTTTAAATATTGTATTTTAAAAATAAATAAATATATATCATATATCTAACATAGAAAAATTAAATAAGAAATTCATTTTATTTTTCTAAAAAATTATTTTTAATTTCCTCCAAAATATCTTTGAAATAACTATGGACAACGATAGAACCCTATGCTGCCGGTTATAATGACAAAAAAATAATAACTGTTATGAAACTATATAAAATTAGAAGAAGAAGAAAGTAGGGAGAAGAGAAAAGACTTCTTATTTCTCTTGAAATATATTCAGGATTCATTGATCTTTCAGAAATCTCCTTTACAATGAAGGCAAAACCCTTTAATTATAGGGAAAACCTTACTTGGTCCACAAGTACGATTCCTAACCATATCCAACAAGGACTCTACATAATTAGACATTCACTATAATACAAATTGTTTATAACACTCCCCCTTGAATGTCGGTAGATTATGTGCCTCGTTAAAACCTTACTAGATAAAACCCAGTGGGAAAAAATCTAGTGAAGGAAAAAGAGTACACATATCTAATAATACGCATTATGGATGCCTCATTAAAAACCTTACAAGGAAAACCCAGTGGAACAAAACCTTGTGAGGAAAAAAGAGTACATCGCGTATTAACTCCCCCTAATGACAACATCAATTCAGAGACTAGAATCTTCGTTTTCCAAGCTTGTGCATCATCTTCTTGAAAGTTGTAGTTGATAGAGACTTGGTGAATAAATCAATAATAATATTACTTGAACAGACCTCTTGCATGTTGATATCACCATTTTTTGGGAGCTTATGAGTGTAGAAAAACCTTGACGAAATATGTTTTCTTCTATCTGCTTTTATGAATCTTTCCTTCAGGGTCAAAGATTCCAGCAAGTTCCTTACTTCAACTTCTTTAAGCAAATAATCTATTGCCTTTTGAAAACTCTTCAAGAGTTTCAATTCTAGTTATCAACTTGCATAACAATATTTGTATATGTTTCATGCATTTTGAATCGATTTAATCCTTATAAAGATTATAAACAAGTTCTCCAAAAACTTGCACATACTTTAGATTTCGAACCCATTGGATATTTTCATATCAATTTTGTCAAGTAACAACATTCAATATTAGATGTATGACATCTTCTAGTGCCTAGATTGCAAGTCAAATAAGCTTTACGCTTACCAAGATGCACCATTCCACTTTTCACTTGATAATTATTTCTACACAAGCATGCTTTAATAGATGTAGAATTCATATCCTCATAATCTTTTACAATATTGCGCGCTATTGTATCAAAGATATCGTCAACGATATACCATTTTGTATCGATTCACAATACGACAAAACTTATTGAGATCTCATCACTTCATTATTTTTAGGTAGCTACCCCTCTCATGAGGTTTCATAAAGTGTTATGTCGTAGGCTCTCCAAGAGCACATTGTCTCCTTATTATGATCATTTTGATTCTTTGATCCTCCCCCTTTTTCAAGGATTATTTTATTTAGAATTGATTAGTCTATCATGCTTCATGTATGTCATAGACTTTATCCTTAAGGGACATTCAATAGGAGTATTTACAACTTTTGTGTTGCTTCTAATCTCCCCCTTATGTTAGACAACCTAACATATATCTCAATCTTTTGGAGAATCTATCTTTGTGCATCATAGTATATTCATTAATCATATATTGCACATCAAAATTATCAGATGAAAACTATTTGGTCCCTGACCATAAACCAATTAACAGAAAAATTGATCATAACTTATTGGTTTGATTCATACAATTATGTTTGTATGTAATATCATATTTCAGATCAACATATGAAACTTTATCTTCATAAGCAACGATTCACTATATGAGACATTTAATGTCACATCATCTTATATAATTATCAATATTATCAAGATGAATTATCTTGATTTCATATTCTGAAAGTTGTGCTTTTAGCTCAATTATCTTGCACAAACAATTTTGTGAATGTCAAACCGCAAGTTGACAACAAACGCACATGTGATTATCTTATTGATGCATCTTTTTATCATATCACATGATAGGTGAACGAGCCCATATTCATCTTTTATACTTTTCAGAATTTAGGAATTTAGTCCCAACTTTAGTTGATCCAATCAACTTTATCACGAGAACAAGCAACGTAAAGAATTCTTGAAGAATCTTCTAATTTTTCAATGTATGTCCATTACTCAGTATGCACATGTTTGGGATGACCAAATTATTCATGCCAACTAATAAAATTATTAGTACTCGTAAACTCCAAGTTTACTACGTCATGTGCCTTTTGCTTTAGTAAATTTCTGATTTACTATTATATGACTAAATTTCAATTTTATTACTCCAAGAGTAATTTTCAGATTTATTTCTTCTCAATTACTTTACCTTTAGGTGAGTCGTGATCTCATCATTGAATGAACTAATCTGAAAAAAATTGTGCATGTAAACATATTATTTGTGCCAATATTTTTGCAAACATCAAGTTGCGAGATAATAATAGACACACATTAGACCATATAGAAGAAACATTTGTTAGGACCATTAAATATCTAAACAATCCACTTGGTGGATGACTAGGTCCACAAATATCTGTATACGTTCCTAGAACGAAAAAATTCAATGTCAACTTTCGTTTATGGTGGTCTCACAATTAGCTTGCCTTGCTAACAAGTAGTACAAGAAAATTCACCATTTAAAAGAATTTTTAGTTTTCCATGAAAGTCCATTTTAATTTTCCATAATTCGTCTAAACATTATAGACTAACGATGTCCCAGACAATCGTGTCAAACTAAGAAACTATTGGAATTAGTAAACTTCTTATTTACCATAGAATGTGCCTCAATTGCACTAATTTTTATCCAATACACGCTTGAAGATAAAGTATGAAACTTTTCTATAATACATGTCTTCTTAGAGACATTCTTGGTGATACCACATCATTGATCAAAGATCGCAATCTTTCACATGCCTAGCATGGTGGCTTACACCTCATTCCCTTTAGAGAATGGATCCATATTTTAGCATTTATCAGAAGTTCTCATTCTTCAAGAATGGAATACAAACACGTGAGCTTATCAAATTAAGATAGCTTTAGTAGCTCATTCCATATTTATGTGCATTGTTCAATCACTTGTCTTCTTTCAGACATATTATGCACTACAACCACATTCACTTTATGTAATAGACCAAATTCAGTAAATTTCATGACTTCTCATAAAAAACACATTAATTTTTCTTTAGTCATTATTATATTATCAATATGGTGCATTGAGACTCACATTCAATGTCTAATCCATGTAAAAGTGTCTTAAGTCATAAATCGATGGATCTTGAACCCAATATCTTATCATCATGGTGCATCAGGACTTTAACCCAATGTCTTACCCTCTTTTTGCGATTGGACATAAATCCATCGTCTTATTCTTTTGGTGCGATAAAACTTAAATCTATCGTCTTACCCACGATGAGGCTCAACCTCAAGCCTTTGAAAATAATTGCAATTTTATCACTTTTGATGATTATTAATATGATTATATATTATAATTGCACAAAACTGAGACTAATGATTTCTTATAATCAACAATAGCAGTTAATAGATATAGTTTAATAGATCACGTGCCTCATATAAAGATTGAAAATATATCTTTCTCTAAATTGTGCTTATTTAATTATTAAAATAAATTAAGGAATTCTCTTCCCGTCGGTTAAAATTAAACGTATAGAAAGTTGACGAGTCTCTTTGAATACTTACTTTAGATGGTACCTCCAGATCTGTTACATAAATAATTATAACATAAAGATAAATCATACCTTGAAGATATAAGAACCTTATTGCGTAACTTATGCAAGATCTCTTTTGTACTTTTCCCGTCTTCTTCATAATTCTTTAAGAATAGAACAATCGTGCTGATAACGTGTTATGAAACTATATAAAATTAGAAGAAGAAGAAAGTAGGGAGAAGAGAAAAGACTTCTTATTTCTCTTGAAATATATTCAGGATTATTGATCTTTCAAAAATCTCATTTACAATGAAGGCAAAACCCTTTAATTATAGGGAAAACCTTACTTGGTCCACAAGTACGATTCCTAACCATATCCAACAAGGACTCTACATAATTAGACATTCACTATAATACAAATTGTTTATACCAATAACTCTCTTTTTTCCAATTTTCTCAATACTTATAAATAGAAGAATTATTAATCTAAATAATTGTCTAGTCGACTGACTAAATTACAACGAGTGTATAATCTATGTACATAACAAGAAAAGATAAATAATAAATTTGTTTAACTATTCGTATAAAGCTTCTAGATTCCTTTATTCTAAAATTATTGTTTTGATATAATATGGTGGACTCCTTGGCCTGGGGAAAATCTGGACATTAGATATTCTAACAAGATTTTCCAACATGTAGGTCCAATTCAATTTCTAGTTAAATTTTTCTAATTTTCAAATACATTAATAATTTCTAAGAAACTTACATATAATAAAAAAAAACAATTTTAAAGTTAGAAATTTGTGATTAAGTTACCAAAAAAATATAGGGTCCACGTACACCCCAACTATGCATGAATATTTTTAATAATATTTTTTGTCTTTTAAGTGTTTGAACAACTTATCAACTTTTGTTGATTAATTAAGTTACAGAATCTAGTCAATAAAAGTAATTATAAAGAAATTAGTTAATATAAAATACTGATCATATCACATAATCAACGGCGGAGTCAAAATTTTTAATAAGAGGTCTAAAATTTGAGAAATAAACATATAAGGGGGTTACATCTATTATATATATCTAAAAAATAATTTTAATTTTATATAAATAATAAATATTTTCTGTTGAGGGAGTTCAGATGACCCTCCTAAATATATTTTGCCTCCCCCTCACGCCATGAATACTAAACAAAAGACTATTTATAACATCTTCGATGTAATTTCATGGAATTCCAAAAGATATAATATATGTATACGTAAATTTAATTTTTATTTCGTGAAAGATAAAAAAAATGTCTAACATATATTCAAGCAATTAAAAAAATAAAAATAAAAAATAGAGAAATAATAAAACAGACTTACCAAATTATAGAATAAAGGAAAAAACATTAATTGAAAATACTTCACAAGTTGAATGAGTGGAAATATCGTGTCATGCATGTGTTTATGTGTGTTGACCTAAAGAAATTTAATTAAAATTATATTACAAACTAAAAGACAAAGGAGGGATATATATGATTAATAATTCTAAAGCATGCATGTTAATGTCACAAGAGGAAGATGTGTTTAGAAAACCATATATTATATTATTATGGAAATTTTCTTAGCTAGTCATTAACTAGTCATGTATATTCTCAAGTATAGCTAACAAACATTATCATGTGGACTTAAAATTACAGTTATATATATCGTTTTTTAGGTAGTGAAATGTTTTGTTTTTTCGAAAGTTCAAATTTATTGATGTGTTATTATTCTATTAGTTGTAATATTATAAGTTTTAATTGAGATATATATTATTATAATTGTTGTTTATTGAGTTTTAATCATCATGCTATTTGTTGTTTTTGATTATTTTTTTAGGAATCGCTCCGTCCCTCCTTTGTAGTGGTGTTCTTTTATTTTATTTTATTATTTACATCTTCTTTATACTTTAATTTGTTTCAATTGAATCGGAGATATTTCAAAAATTACTTTTCTTTTTACCTCTGTTAGGTAGTCAAGATTAACTCAAGGGTAATGCTAGTAAAACGTCTGCTTTAGACTTGACCTAAAAAAAAATTAATAGTGCATTTTTTATTTTAGTTTCACTTATAATTGAAACAATATTGAACATTGTAAAAAAAAAAGAAGAATGATTCACTTTTTATCAAAAATATTCTATAACTTTGAATTAAATAACTCAAATTTTCATTCAATGTGTTGTATTAATAAATAAAAGTTTTACATTAGTATCTAATGTAATATATTGCAAACAAATGGTTGACATCTCAAAATGAAGATTAATACTTCCTTTTATAAATAATAATGTTATTATGTGAAATTTAAACCCTTAATCTATGTTTAAAATTTAAAATAAAAAATAATGGATGAACGAAAAAATAACACTCTTAGTTAATAATAATTAATGATATTTTAGTTTGTATGCGTATATATTTAAGATATCTTATTATAATTTAGTTTCATGCCATTAATTCTGTTTTAGAGTTTTTTTTTTTAAGTAATGGAAGGATAGAAACAAATTTAAGTTTTGAGATTGGCAAAACACACCTACTACAATTTGCACAAATATTTAATTTTGTTGTTTGTATTTACATTTTCTCATTTTTACTCCTATTTCCTTTAATTTTTAAAAGACATATTAAGCCCACTGGGCCAAAGAATATAAGATATTGGACCTTTAAAAAGTCCATACAACACAAATTATTAAATAATGAATCAAACAAATTATTATTTTCCTTTTTTTAACTTTTGTAGCTGTGCATATAGTTAATAAAAAAATAAAATAAAATAATTTATAATTTAAAACACTTATTGATAATGTATATGATTATAAATTATTGGTAGTTTATTTTTAGCACTTATTGCAAATTTGAAAAGTTTGCACATGATTTTTGAAGAATAATCGATACATTAAGCTTTTATTTTGACCTAATTTTTATTTTGATAAAACTTATTTTACAATTTAAGTATCGAAATATAATAATTTTTCACAGTTTCATATATTTAAACACATTAGACAAGTAAAAATACTCTAATGGTAAATAATCATTACCTTCATTTTACAATAATGATTATAGAACTTCTATTCTATATTTGAACATTTAGGAAATATCTAAAAATAAATAAATTCAAATTGAAACCAAATGAGAATAAAAGACACTGCATATCATATGCTTCTTTATGAGTTAATATCACAAAAGGTCACTCAACTTTTGAGAATTTATCCAGTAAAGTCATCAAATTTTATTTTGTATTAATAAAATCACTCAATTTAAATATTTGTATCAATAAAATCATTCAACTTTTGTTTGTATTTCAACTTTGACTGGGTCCTTGACTCAGATTCAAATCAACTAATTAAAGAAATTAAGTTTTGATTCAACAAGTTAAGTCATTTTTATTGTGACTTGTTTAGAACAAAACACCTCCATCATCAGTTAAAATTCAAAAATAGAGAAAACTGAAACTCAAAAACTAAAACCTGAAATAATGATTCAAATTCCGATTGTCAAGTACTATTGGAGAAGCCAGTGGAGAAGAAAACCACGAAGAAGAGAGGGAGAAAACCAGGGGCAACACGTGAAACACCACTGAAGCAGAGAGACTGAGGAGATAGAAGTTAAACCATAGATTCTACTCTATGCGTTCTGTTGTGCCTCAATGTTAGCAAAATGGACAAAGCTTCATTTTTTTCAAAACCAAAAGTTACTAAATTGGAAGCTCAGCTTACTAGAAAATCGAAGAAACTGAAAATCGAGTGTAACGATAGTTTTACTATAGACAACCATAGTACTGCTACAATAACAACAATAAACTTAGTGTATCAAATTCGACATAATTGATTACTTGATATAGCCGAAGCTTATACATGAAAGAGTGCTATCCCATACTTTTTTAGTGCTTTAGCTGATCATACTGCTCTGGGAAGACCATATGAACTGAAGGGGTTTGGAATGCATATATTGTAAAGTAACAAAACAAAGTTTTTAATTGGACTAATGAGTAGAATTATGAATAAATTTGGGTCAAGTTATATCTGGATCAATAAAAATAGTAATTTTATTAATACAAATATATAAATTGAGTGATTTTATTGATATATAACAAATGCTATTGATTTTACTAGGTAAATTTTTAAAGTTGAGTGACGTTATGAAATCTTTATACTCTTTCTAAAGCATTGAAATCTCCAAAAGTTATTTAAATGGATAATTATCTTTTTCCAAAAAAAGAAGAAAAAATATTATTTTAAAAATACTTTTCTTGAATTTCTAACAGTCAGGGGTAATTTAGTCAAATTAAAGATGTTTAGTTGTACTCAACTTTCGTAAATTTAGGAAATTTGAATGGGTTGGTAACTGCTAGCCTGGATTTTCAAAGCGATATTTATCAAAAAAAAAACTGATTTTACTAAATCTCCGTTAAATAATAATATTTGAAGTGATATAAGCAAACAGTTGTAAAAAAAGTGTTATGTTTCTGTAACATTCTTCAGAGTAAGAGAAGAACATATATATGTCTACTAAATCACACTGACTCTTCGATTTTCTTCTTTTGACAAAAAGTAAGTATTTTCTTTTTGTTATTAAGGGTAAGTTGAATTTTTTTTTAATTGAGTTTTTGCTATTTTTGTGTATAAATATTGTGTTTTTATTTTGCCTCTATGATTATGTTTTTCTCAATTTGTGTAAAAAAAAAGATTCAGTATTTGAGTAGGCTTGGACTGAGGAGTCGGCAGAAACTGTTTGTATATGGTTATTATGCTTTTTAATGTGATGTTTATGCTTTTTAATTTATATATATTTGAACTATTTTCGCTTTTTGCTGTGTTTAGTTCATATTTTTGAATTATTTGTGGAAATCTGTTTAGTCCATATATTTTGAATTATTATTGGAATTTGATAACAATTGATGTTTCTCTTTCTGTTTCATTTTCGGGTTGATTTACAATTGTAGCCAAGTATATACCCATCAATAAATCAGATTTAAACTTAATTGGTTCAACCTGGAGGTTGTTAGGTCGTTCTAGTTTTAAAATTATGGGTTACAAAGTTAGTATATGACAAATTTTAGTAGCAGTATGTTGCACAAAGCATCCTGTTCACGCGAGTTTGCAAAGTCTTAAGTATTGTATGCATGGCTCGAACCCATGATCAATAGGCAATACATTCCATTTGCTTTAAAAGCTATATATGGTATTAGACTTTCATTGTTGTATTCCTTGTGTTGCTGAGTAATCATTTGGTTATAACTGCAATTTTTTCTTCTTTTGTGTTTAATTTGTACACATATAATACAGTAGCTTGCTGCAATGGAACCTTCTGAGGCAACGGAACGTGTGTATGAAAAGATCATGAAATCGGAGTCTGAACATGTTGCGAGGGAGATTATGTGCTATATCTTCTTTCAACAATATACAGAGCAGGAAATGATTCGATTAGCGTTAGGCCCTAATACCTTAATTCAAAATGTGATCCAGAAAGCAAAAGATACATTCAACATAAACTCAACTCCAGTGTTCCGTAGCCCTTCTATGACTCCAGACAGTATAGTAGATCCAGCAGTACGGTTTACAAATTTTGCATCCACTTACCCTGTATCGACTCCTCGCTGCAAACCTCAACTCTCTGATGAACATTCTTATTTACCTGTAATTCCTTACTCCAGCAATGAGCCGCCGCTGCAACAGTTCCACCAGCTTGAAGATACAATGTACTTTGGGACTTTGAATTACCCAAGTGATTACTGCTATCCAGAAGTTCCCCTTATCAGGCGCTACAGAAATTCTCCAAGTTCGTTTAAATTTCCGAAGCCTTGCCACTATTTCAACAAAGGGTTCTGTAGAAATGGTGACAGATGTAGGTACTTTCATGGTCCTCCATCTTCCGAGAACTACCCACTTACGATTGATCCTAATCTTTGTGAAAAGGGTGATGAAGATGAAGTACTTTCACCTGGTTCCCTCGATAAATTAGAGCTAGAGATAACGGAGCTCTTGAATGATAAGAACGGGAATCCTGTTTCAATTGCATCCCTGCCCATGATGTATCATGTGAAGTACGGGAGAACACTCCAAGCGGAAGGGTATCTAACGGAGAGCCAAAGAAATGGTAAAGCTGGCTATAATTTGACAAAGCTTATTGATCGATTGAAGTATGTTCGTCTGATTGAAAGGTATTTTACCTGTACTCTTGTTTTGTTTCTTATCTAGTCAAACGGTCGTTAGTAATTTCTAGTATGTTTGGATGCTATGTGTTTCAGGCCTCATGGACAACATTCTGTAGTTCTGGCTGAAGATGCAGCTAAGTACATGGACACTCATGGTGTAAGAAGTGATCCAGGTCCTATCGTTAGTGATTCATGTCAAATATATTTGACATTCCCTGCTGAAAGCACTTTTACGGAGGAAGATGTTTTTGCTTACTTCAAGTATGCAACGCAACATGTGACGTTTTTTATGTGCTTTGCCTTTTATTAAGCATTCAAGACTTCACTTATTATCCTTTTGTTATTTGTTTGTAGCACTTTTGGGCCAGTTCAAGATGTACGAATGCCATGTCAGCAGAAACGAATGTTTGGATTTGTTACATTCTTCAGCACAGATACTGTAAAAATGGTTTTGTCAACCGGAAATCCACATTATGTGTGTGGTGCTCGCGTTCTTGTCAAACCTTACAGAGAGAAGTCTAAGCTATCTGAAAGGTACTTTATCATACTGCAAATTTCTTAATGGCACATCTTGATAGCTCGATTAAATTGACCTCTAGCAACTCTCTGCATGTTTTGGTGTGGGGAAGCCTGGTGTTGCGTTGAGAATTCAGCTTCTTCTTTTCTTCCGTTTCTGTGAACTCTCGTGTAGATATGAAGTGAACTACTAACTAGTTCACAATAAAGTAACCGTCTAATCCTATTTCCTCTCCTGCAGAAGGCACCAGGAGAGACTGGATTCGTCAATGTATTACCACTTCGATTCTAGGCTTCAAGAAAGTAAGACATTAGCACCTGAATTCTTACTCACTTGTAGATAGAATTTAGTTATTTATTTACTGAAATCAGGCTGGATGCACCTACGGCAATTTTTAAAAAAAAAACTAAATATACATATAATATGCACTAAAGGTCTTTCGAAAACAACCTTTCTACAAGGTAGGGTTAAGATCTTCGAGCACTCTACATTCCCCCGACCATACAAGGTTTAGTTACTTTACTGTGTGGATGAACATCCGTATCTCTAAATACTTCTCATAAATTCACCTTTTGTCTGCTCTCTGCATTTGCCCTCTTTGATCTGATACATTCATGATCTGCCAACAGAATTTAAGTCCCCTAGAATGCTACGGAAACATTTAATGGAAGAGCAAATTCTTGAACATGAGGCTACGCGACTTGCACAGCTGCAGTTATCGCGAAAACGCATGGCCACTCCGCCCTATTCTGGCCCTCCCATGGACGAAATTAACATTTCTCAACGTATGTATACACTCTTTGTTATTGTTATTTACTCTAGCTACACACTTCCAGTTATTTATTTAAGTATACACTGATTTTCTTTACTGCATATGTCAGCAGAACATTCCAGCCATATTATAGATGTTCGGGACAGTGTATCCCCGGATGAAGATAATCCCGAGAATTCAGAAAGCCATTATGCTGATGACGATAGGTATACACTTTCGTTACATAAATTGGCTCTGATAGTGATCTTATTGTATAATCTTTCAATATTGTCTGGATTGAAATCTGATAACAAGTCCTCTCTTTTTACTTTGTTGTTATTTGCTTGTCAACTAAATATTAAAAAAAGTTCTAAAAAACCAAAAAAATGTGGTCTTGATGTTGCTTTACATAGTCTTTCCGTTTGTTTTCATATCGTTCCAGAAGAGCATAGAGTATTTACCTTGCATTATGTCTCTACACTCTCCTCATTTGTCCCGCAGACAGGTCAAAAACGTATGTCAAATAGTTTGAAGGTTAATTTTGTAACATAGCGTAACAGTTTGTTTAATCGAGCCTTATACTTCAGTTGGACTCATTTTAGTTCTTTTCGTTGTTGTATTGATGCAGCAATCAAAGAATCATCCTGCCAGACAGTCCGTTCGCATCAACAGTAGTAGCAAACAGTATAGCTGAATTTCTATAGGTTTGGATACTTGTTTTTGGTATGCAAATCTACTTCAAAGGCAGCATCTTGAATTCGAGGGAGAATACGTAGTACATATAGCAATAGAGAACAGCAGAAATAGATCTTCCACACAGCCGGGGCTAACGTAACTACACCAACTAGGAAAATATGCTACACACAGGCTCACATATCTGGTGTTTTTAAGATTAGAATAGAGCACAGAGGTCATTATCCTTAGCAAATAATGAAATACATAGTATAACTTTAGTTGATAGAGAGGATTAATACCTTAAAAATTAGTACAAGCCTTTCATGTTCCTTTTGCTGTTTTGCAGAAGAAAATATGTAGACATGAAGTTTGTTTCATGATATGTTTGTCTTTGGTTTTTGTGTTAGGACAACTAAATCGCATGTTTTCATTATATCAATAGATGACACTCATTTTCTTTTAAATCGGTAAACCTATTATGTCATGTGTCTTCTATTACTTAAACATAGTTGCTTCGAGTTGAGTTGATTATTTTAGGCTTACATGTGTGTTATTTGTGTTGGAGCTAGGGTTTGTACGAAAAGATTATTACATTGTATCTTGAATGAATTCGTTACTTGAATGAATTCGTTACGCCCCTAACTAACATCAAGTATATATCATAGTTTAGTCATGGTTAAGTGATAGTATATGTAAAAAAATGTGCTCTATATTTATTGATTTGTGTAATTAATACTCTCACCGTCCACAATTTAATACTATGTATACTTTGACTAATATAATTCTACTATATCAAGAATATCAGAAGTTATATAACTTTTCAATTGAACTACACTACCATTAAGGGCAAATTTGGAAAAAAGTGATTAATTGTTTCTTGATTATTTATATTGACAATTAATCTTAGACATCTATTTTTAGTATATCTGTCAAATAATTATGGACGAAGAGAGTATATTATACGGAGATAAGTGTTTTTTTAAGGATTAAAATTAAGTTTGCCGTGTTTGACTGGTTTGTGTTGACCGAGGGAGACAATCCACATTACAAGAAACATCGATTTCACACAAATGTCTTTAGTTTTGGATATATGTTTATATTTCCATATCAATATATCATAAATTATTATATCTTAAAGTAACTTTGTTGTGGAATAGATTTATTTATTTATATTGATAATAATATCTTATAAGTTATGTTATCAAATCCACTCGTATACTCTTATCATGGCATATTAGTTATGCAAAATAAAGTTTTGAAGGCATTACTTAATCCATAACTTCAATTACTAAACAATACGATAAATTTCGAAAAATATTTGCGTCGCATACCTTAGTTCTTATCAAACTTATATTGAGTGAGTATTTTTTATAAATATATCAGAATAATTGATTGAATTATTAATTAACCTCTTGTTAGTTGCACAAAAGAAATGTTTTAATAGGCTTTCGCGATTGCTACTCGTGTTTTTTTTCTTTTTTTTTTTTGTTCACCTTATAAATGTGTTTTGATCCACAAATTTTCAATAAATGAGTAGTATGAATAATGATTAATGAACACCAAATTTAAAATATTGAAAACACTTCTAAACTTGACGTAAATTATTAGTTTCATCCTCGAATTATTGATAGCATCTATTTGATTAACTAAAATTAGATACATTTCTGATGTGCCACAAAATATTATAAGTGGTCTCAAACTTTTGTAGGTTCATGATACTCGTATTTAAAAAAAAAATTGAAAACGCTCCTAAATTTGACGAGAATTCAGGAGTGTATTTCACTCATGTTGCAAGACCAGTGGTGTATTTAAGTTCACTTAGTTAAGTTAAAGAGTATTTATAAGGCTATAAATAGTTTAAGGACATTTTTAATACTTTGGAGTCGTTTGCACTTTTAGCCTATTTTGTGCTAGTCTCCAATTTATGTCCCTCAAAACAAACAAAACTTATATGGGGTATAAATTTATGTTTTCGTATTATAATATTTTACAAGTTATATTTGAGTATAATTTCAATCTTATGCTCGTAGAAAAATTAAATATCAATCCATTTAAAAAGCAAAACGTGCAATCTCACGGGTAAAAATCTGCTAAACAAATGGGCCTTCAGCCTTTTTGACGGGGCTATCTATTTACATTAATTTGGGCCTAGGTAGAACAACGGGCCTTATTAATCAGAAAGGCCCAGCCCGTTAACAAAGAGGAACAAATACAGAGACTGAAATTTGCATTTTCCGATCGTAAAATTCAACTGGAGTATCCGCCGCCGGCAAGTGACCAGAAGAAGAGCAGCTAAGAAGGAAGATGAATACTGATATCACAGCATCGGCAAAGCCCGAATATCCAGTGATAGATCGAAACCCACCGTTTACTAAAACCGTCGGTAATTTCAACACACTCGATTACCTCCGGCTCACCACCATCACCGGGATTTCTGTCACCGTCGGATACCTCTCCGGTAACTTCTCTATCCTTTACTGTTATCATTCATTCGATTTACTGAAGCTTAAATTGTAAATCTGTTTGGATTTGTCATTTGGATTACACTTCTTATGGAGCCGGGTAGTGCTGAGGGGTTCATCCGATTCTCCTTCGGTGGAAAATCATATAATTTATACATTGTATATTAGATGTTGAAGCCCTTTAGCTTATTCGTGTGTTTAGTTCTTCGTATTTTGAACCATTTAGTGAAAATTTTGGTTACTTCAGTGCAATTATGTTTTGGGAAGGAACTAGAGGGTAGGAATCTGGTTTGGCAGAATCAAGTAGTTTTGGTTCAAATCCTGTATTTATCTTAAGAAATTTATGCAGACATTATTAATTTGGATCAGTAAATCAAAAGGAGTATAATCCTGAACCTGTAAGCTTCAAATTCAAATCCTAGCTCAGCTTGTGCTCACATAAGCAAGTTATCTCCTTTGTTATTGATAAATTGTGGATTTTGGGCAGGAATTAAGCCAGGGATTAGAGGGCCATCGATGGTTACCGGAGGTTTGATTGGGCTAATGGGTGGTTTCATGTATGCTTATCAGAATTCAGCTGGCAGGCTCATGGGTTTCTTCCCAAATGAAGGAGAGGTAGCGAAAGCCAAGTACAAGATTTAACTGCTTCCCTTTAATTTTCTGGTTCTTTTGGATTCCCTTTTGTAGTTCCCCGAGATGTTATCAAAACAGTGGGCATTCTCTCTTCTCACGAGAACTTTGTTGAAAGTAATACCATTAATAATCAGTCTCTGGTTACCAACTTGATATGATTTCTTGTTTTGCTATGAATCATGTACTATTGTGACTTGCTAATAACGATGTGTTGACTATGCATTATTTAGTATGATAATGTTTTGAAATCAGCTTAAATGAGAGAATTGAGATTTATGTAGCCGACCCCAACACATTTGGGACTCGAGATTCGCTGTTGTTATTTTTTAATCAAGTGGATCATATGCTTCACATTCTTTATGCCACCAATTGATCATAGACTGATAGAAGTATATTGGAGTTTCATTCTCTTCTTTTGGCTTGTCCTGTGTGTTCTTATATCAGTGTTGTGAATGGCGAGCGAAAAGCGAAAAGCATATATATCTGTACCTAGACACTAGAACAGCGAAAAGCAATCCATCTCCATAGTAACTTATCGTCACGAGTAAAACAGAAGCTTTTGTTAGGGAATCAGTTAATTAAGAAGCAGGCATGGTTTTGGAGGAGGGTAGCATTGCAAGTAAAATGACTTGCTTGAAGTTGTTGATGTTAACTCTTAGCAATGCAGGCTGGATATAGCAGCAAGTGCTCACCCTTGTTGTCCCTTTTTTGTAGTTTCCGGGGATGTAATGAAAATAGTGGGCATTTCTCACTTCTATATGACAACTTTGTTGAAAGTAATATCTTTAATAATCAGTCTGTGGTTACTGACTTATTACGGTTACTATGAATCATGGCTTCTCCTGACTTGCTAATAATGATGAGTTGACTATGCATTATTTAGTGTGATGATGTTATGAAATGAACTTAAATGAGAGAATTGAGATTCATGTAGCCGACCCCAACTTGTTTGGGACTCGGGTGTAGTAGTTTTTAAATTTGAATTAATTAGATCTTATACTTCACAGTCTTTATGCCACCAATTGATCATAGAAGTATAACAGAGTTGAATTCTCTTCTTTTGGCTTGTCCTGTGTGTTCTTAAATGAAGTGCAAGGATTCATATAGCTGACCCCAACTTGTTTGGGATTGAGGCATAGTTGTTGTTGTGTTTTCTTTTCTGAAAGAGAGGGATAGGATGGGAACAAGGTGGAATCCTATCAAGCAGGTTCACTTGAGTTATGCTGGTAATATCGGTCTTTTGATTCTGATTCTTACTGTCATACCCTTACATAGCTTCTTGAAGCTGAGACATTCAATTTGTTTCATGAGTAGATATACCCTAAGTTTAAAACATTTTCTCCCATAAAGCCACAACTTAGCTATAAATTATTTTATTTTCTAGGAAAGTAACATTCCTGTGAAAGTTTCTTTTTAGATGGGGGGAAATGCAAATAGAGAATGCCCTAAGTTTAAGACATTTCCTCCCATAAAGCCGCAACTTAGCTATAAATTATTTTATTTTCCAGGAAAGTAACAATCCTGTGAAAGTTTCTTTTTATATGTGGGGAAATGCAAATAGAGAATAGGAATGATAACAGAAATGATATCATGTGCAAGCTGTAAAAATACTTTTGATACTTAGCTTTGTGATGACAGACAAGCTAAATTTGATAAGGCAGTTGTAGAATTTAAACAAGCAATAAATCTGAACCTAGAGGCTATGGCACTGAAAAACTCTTTGTTTGCATAGCAACTCATCTTCACAAGTAAAAAACATAGCTTCATGCTTCTGGAGGACGGGAACATTGCAAGTGATGACTTGCTTGAAGTTCTTGATGTCAACTTTTTCAATGCAGATTGTATACAGTAGCAAGTGCTTACCCTTGTCGAAAATGTTATCAAGCAACAAAGGACAGGATGTCCTAAATATTCAACTAGATGCTTCATCTTTATATTGTTGTTCAAGTTTTGTTGTTGCATTCAGGTAGCAGCTACCTCCAGAAATGTGTTTGTTGAATAGGAGACGATGTTGTTAACTCTTTCAATGCAGGTTGGATATTCTAACAAATGCTTATCATTGTCGAAAATGATGCCAACCAACAAAGGAGAGGAAGTCTCAACTATTCAACTAGATGTTTCATCTTTATATTGTTGTTGAAGTTCTGTTGTTGCATTCTGGTAACTTTACCTCTAGAAATGTGTTTGTTGAATAGGGATCGATGTGTTGCTCTCGTTATCTGGTTGCTTTATTGGCCTTCTTTAGTTACATGTTGCATCTGTATGAGCTGCATTTAACTGTTTTTGTTGGCTCTGTGTGGCTGTGGAAGGCCTTCGCGGCTAAACATTACATTGTGTTTATGATCAAACCTATCGGTCAGAAAGTCCTTAAGAACGAGACAGTAATTTCCTTGAAACTACAGTGAAAATGCCTCGTTAAGATTATACAACACCCAAGAAGACTCTTTTACCTTAGGTGTGTGATGAGAGTGTAACATTTGGAGAGTGCAAGTGAAGAACACAAGCACTCATGATTAACTGGAGTGTGTATAACATAACATGAGGTCTAACATTAAGAAAAGGAATGAGTCTAACTTTGATGCCACGAAGATAAATGAATTTTGAGTCTAGCTCTACTTCAAATATTAGCTTACGAGGCTCGTAGATGTAATTATTTGTATAGTCATTGCCTAATAAATTGACTGAATAGTGATAGGCGCAATTGAGTACATCAAGAGAATTATAACTACCGTTAATCAAGGATTAATGAACGCTTAAACGTTATACCAATTGAAATTTATTCACTAATCACTTTTCTCATGTTTCAAGCTTGAAGTACCTTAATAATTTGTCCACGTGTAAGTAAAGCTCTCCCCATTAATATTGACAAATAGACTTTATATTATAAACAATAATAATATATAGTCTTTTATCTTAAAAAGGACTACAACTTTTTGTTGATAATTGTAATGAGAAAATGTAATGTCATTTTAAAAAAATCAAATTTTAAGATATGTACTAGAAAAGAATTTAAGATGGTCAATTATAGACAACAAAAGGATGTTGCGTAACGTAGAATATTATTTAATGAAGTAGATGGCCATAAAGATGACATTTATTTTATTTGCTAGTAATAATAAATGCAATATTTAGATATTGGGTTTTCCGTAACAGTTAAAGTCTTTAACAGTTTATTTATTTTTAATCTAAAATATATTAGTTTGATTATTCATATTCATATTTTTAAAATTCGAGTTTGAAACGCTAATTAAGTACGTAATAGTTTAACTATAAATTTTAATCTATTCAAATAAATATTCTGCAATACCAAAAGATATTATAAAGCATTATCAACTTTTAATATCTTACAAAATTTTAAAATATAATCTAACATCTCCTCATTAAGTTTTTAATTTGTGTAAAGAAAGATCAGATCTTACTTTAAGGTAACAAGAAAAATTTACAAATACTTTTATATCAATAAAAATTTGTCTTATACAATATAAAATGAGAAATTTAAAATAAAAAAATGTTAATTATAAAAAAAGTCATTTTTTCAAAATAAAAATTAATTAAAAAAGAAGACTACAATATGAAGTCAAATAAACAATTATGATTGTACTCCCACCAAAAAGAATTAATGGTGACTAATAAAATATCTTCCCAACCTAAGTCAAGGACAAAAATTTCAGCTTCAACTATTTTTTTTCTGAATTTTATTACAATGTTGAAAATCAAGTTTGATTTTTTTTCTCTGACTTTCTTTTTAGTATTTTCTTCACCACTAGTGGCTTACTAAAAATGGAATATGCCTTGTCTAAAGTTAAGCTTTTTTTCTCTGATTGCTTCATTAACCATGTTCTTCAATCTTTTTGCTTAAGATTTCTTCTCTGAGTATCAGGTATGTTTTCTTTCACTGTTTTTTTTGATAATCTGAAGATATGGGCAGTTATAATTGTTGTAAAAAGTTGAATCTTTGTGTGTAAACTTGATAGAAACTGAATTCTTTTGTATGAACTTGGAACCCCTTTTCATTCTTGAAAAAAATTTGGATCTTTTTGTATAAACTTGAAAAAAATTTGAATCTTTTTGTATTAACTTGAAATCTCTTTTCATTCTTGAAAAAAAATGGATCTTTTTGTTTTTCTTGTTTTAGTTTTTTGTTGTCGGTGTGGGGGTTCTTTATGTTTAGCTAATTCTGGTGTTAGGATGCAAGTGGTAAGCTTCAGTTCTTTATGTTTAGCTAAATTCTGGTGTTAAGATGCAAGTGGTAAGCTTCATTTCTTTGTAATTTTTTGAAAGCATTTGAGACATTTTAATTTTTTTGGGTTTTGTGGATGGGAATAGTTTGTTTGCCAGTAAATCTGGAGAAATTCAGTGAATTCTTTTTTGTTATGATGAAAATTAGGGGTTTCATTCTGTGTATAGAAGATCTATAAGGCTAAGGCAGTGGGTAGTGGGGACCTAACCCTTCAGCCTAGACCTTTTTAAAGTGCTTTGGTAAAAGATTGCAACTTTGGTTAAAGTGCTTTTTTTTATATGATGAAGGGTATGGGTTGAGGTAAAATGAGCTGACCCCAACTTGTTTGAGTCTGAGAGTTCAGTTTTTTTTCTTTTCACCCTTCCCTAGGAGCTCCGACCTTTTGGTTCCTTGGTGAGTCGAATCCGCAATCTTAAGATTGGAGGTGGAGGGTGCTTACCATCTGGGCAACCCCTTTTGTCGAGAGGTAGTTGTTTGGCTAAAGTGCTTTTATTTGATATGATGAAGGGTATGAATTGAGCTTAATGAAGCTATGAGGATTCAATTAGCCGACCTTAACTTGTTTGGGACTGAGAGGTAGTTTTTTTTTTTCACCCCATGTCTAGGAGCTCCCGCCTTTTGCTCCGTTGGTGACTTGATGCTCTAACCTTAAGGTTGGAGTTGGAGGGTGTTTCCCATCTGAGCAATCCCCTCTTGTCGAGAGGTAGTTATTAACTTATTATATTGGTTACAGTGCTGTTAGGACTATGAACAAAAGCATTTGTCCAACGCTTACACTAAATTAAGTTCAAGCTGTTCTTTATAAATTGGTGTTCTTTTGATTTCTCGTTAGTAACAATTGCTATGGTATTTGTTTAACTTCTCCGCAGGATAGTTGGATCTTTGAAATGTGTTATGGATGTGAATGTTAAAGCTTGGAGCTGGTGAACTTTTTGTAACGAAGCGGGGTGTATGCTGGAATTGTTTCTGTTGTCTTCTGGATATCTATGATGTGCTAAACGGTTAGATAATATTTCACGATGAGGCCTTCTCAAAACCCTGAGGATATCAACGAGTTCAACAGATTCTATAACCAACCCATAGAGTATCAAGAATCCTATTTCCTGCCTTCCGTTAACAATCCGAACAACAACCAATCGTTCTATGCTGATGTCTCTGCCTTAAAACTCGCCCAACACTGTTATGTTGAATCATCCGCGGGAAATTCTAGTGAACTTGTTTCTGATTCACCTCCTATTGTTAATTTCAACCCCATGATGCACCAAGGTTCTGATTCGTGTCGTTCAGACATGCATCATTCTCCTGATGATACATTTCAGTCGTCGGGTAACAGTTCGTGCTACACTAGTGATGTTACTGACCTGAAGCACAAGTTAAGGGAACTTGAAACTGCAATGCTAGGGCCAGATTCAGAAAGCTTGGAATCATATAATACTATCCCTGTGACTGCAGCCAATCAAGTTTCATCAGAGTCGGATAAATTGGTTGGAATGATAGAGATGATGCCTAGCGGAGACTTGAAAGAAGTTCTAATTGCTTGTGCTAAAGCAATAGCGGAGAATAATTTGATCACAGCTGAATGGTTAATGTCAGAACTACGCACGGTGGTATCTGTTTGTGGGTCTCCGATACAACGTTTAGGTGCTTATATGCTGGAAGGTTTAGTTGCTAGATTGGCCTCCTCCGGAAGCTCCATCTACAAGGCCTTAAGGTGCAAAGAGCCTACTAGTGTCGAGCTATTCTCGTACATGCACCTGCTTTATGAAATCTGTCCATACTTCAAGTTTGGATATTTGTCAGCAAATGGCGCAATTGTTGATGCCATGAAAGATGAGAACTCGATTCATATAATCGATTTCCAGATTGCTCAGGGTAGCCAGTGGATCACCTTAATCCATGCTCTCGCAGCGCGGCCTGGTGGACCTCCAAGAATCCGCATCACAGGGATTGATGACTCTACATCAGCTTACGCCAGAGGAGGAGGGATTGAAATCGTAGGTCGAAGACTGTCAAGCATTGCTGCATCTTGCAATGTACCTTTCGAATTTCATCCCGTGTCTGCTTCTTGTCCAGATATTGAGATTGAGCATCTTAAGGTTCGTCCCGGGGAACCATTGGCTGTTAACTTTGCGCTCGTCTTGCACCATATGCCTGATGAGAGCGTTGGAACTCAAAATCACAGAGACAGACTTCTGAGGATGGTTAAAAGCTTATCTCCCAAGATTGTTACCTTAGTGGAGCAAGAGTCCAACACTAACACAGCCCAATTCTTCCCCAGGTTCTTGGAGACACTGAACTACTACCTATCTGTTTTCGAATCAATAGACGTGGCTCTACCTAGAGACCATAAGGAACGAATCAACGTTGAGCAACACTGCTTAGCCCGTGAAATTGTCAACATATTAGCATGTGAAGGGGCAGAGAGAGTGGAGCGACACGAGCTGCTTGAAAGGTGGAGATCACGATTTGCTCTGGCCGGGTTTAAACCATATCCGTTAAGCTCCTCAGTAAACGCTACTATCAAGACCCTGCTGGAGAATTACTACCAAAGCTATACGCTTAATGAGAGAAATGGCGCGCTCTATCTTGGCTGGATGAATCGAGATTTAGTTGCTTCTTGTGCATGGAAATAATCTCTTATTGGAAACGGCCTCTCTACCCTGCAAAGGTAGAGGTAAGGTCTGTGTACATCCTACCTACCGTAATTAGGTGCATGTAACTTGTAGCTTGATAATGGTGAGAGATAGTAGCACCTCTTCTTCTTTTTTCTGTTTGTATTAAGTTAAAAGACAAGTCATTTAATCTTGTTAGGATCTGTTCTATCACAAACTAATCGAAGTCTTTTTTATCTTTCTCATTGTTCATTTTATGTTTACTCGATCTGTCAACTCATGTTCATAGATTATTTGGTCAGTTTGTACGATATAAAACAACAGATTCAGGATATATATCAAATGAAAATTACAGAAAATACATTAGCCAAGTTCACTCATCATAATTACAGAAAATATGATAACATTGATAAGTTCATCATAATTCCTAGAAAATGTCATTGATCTGTATTCATGGGAGAAAGATATTGGAGATCGACATTTGCTCCGTCATCCATTTCCTAATATACTCTAGGTATATGTACACAAAGAACACAAGGTGAAGGTGTATTATACAGCATCACGCGACGAGTCCTAGAAGTATTTATACTTCAACTAGAGATATCTTTGTAATCCACCAAGATGCAGGAAAAAATATAGATGGTGGCTTCTTATTGTTAAGCTCTTATAGTTGATGGTAGATACGATTCACGGGCCAAGAAGTATCTTACCATAGTTTTGGAGAGACTGAGTAGAAGGTTGTAAAGGCAAAGTTTCGAAACTAGGTCCTTGAACACGATTATCTATAGCTCCAAATCGGCTCATACCACTATGTACAATACCATAGCGCGCTGCAACTGCAGCTGGCTGTACTAGCATCATACCAGAACGTGAAACTTGAACTTGGTGATGGAGGGTGTGAAGTTGCCCGTTGTTCCCATTATCAAGACGATATCCAGTACCAACGCCTAGATCCAGACTAAGTGAGTTGGTCTCTCCTGCCCTGATCCTTGAATTGCCAGTTACAGGCGAGGATCCTGTCATTTCATGGTTATTATTTTTTGCAGCGGGTACATCGTGGTTATGTTTTCCTTCATATGTGGTGATAACAGCTTTGGGATCATGAGAAGCCCTCTCCACATGTTTCCTGACAGGACATCCAGCATTGGTGCACTTGTAATAGCTCCTGCATGACATGAAATCACGAGAAAAGATTGACCACTCGGATAAGAAAATGCTCGAAATCCCTAGCTTCTGGACATGATACAAAAGCTTACCAGAGATCTATAAGAATCATGCTGAGTGTGAATGTTTGATGAACTTAATGATAAATGGTCTCTAATTCATCTTAAATTCCAAACTATAGACTGTTGGCTTTCAACGAAGAAGATCTTGGGATTGATGGATTAAGGATCTGCTATCCTAGAGACTTCATTGTCTCTTTTAGGCTCTTACCTCTCATCAAGAGAAGGCTCATATATGACAAGTGTCAGGCTTTCTTAGGCTACAACTCAGAACATTTTAAATGACTACTTCATAAATAGCCAACACAACCAACAACCAGTAATGACTTTTGTCAGATGCTTGTTACATAGCAAGATAAATCAGGTCTGTGTAGACGCCAATAATGTAACATGAGGTCACATGTCCAGATAACTACAAACCATAAACACTACATACCTAGGATTAGGATTGCCTCGGACCACCTTCTGTCCATATTTGCGCCACTTGTACCCATCATCCAATATATCAACTTCACTGACTGTTTGAACAACAACGCGTGGTTCACGGATAGGCTTAATCACTGGTGTTATATCCATCCCACCATCCATTTTCCTGCGTAAAATTTTAACCATCTATTAGATCTATTGCAGGAATGAACTGAAGGAGTTCCAACAGTCTTACCTTCTTTTCGCAAATTGATCATCCTCATCCATATCATCATTAGTGCCATGCATCTGTGACCCTGCTCCTTCAAGACCATCAGTGTCCGCTTGCTGAGGTGATACGGGAGTACTACTAGGCTCAGTTTTACTAGTTTGGACATTGGTGTTGAACTTGTCTTCTACATAGACTGAGAATCAATAAAGGTCGACTCAGAATAACATTACGAAAACTTCTTCAGGATAACTACTATATGTTCAATTGGGAGGGAAAAAAATACCAAAAGAGCTACTTGTTTACCTTCTTGACCCCTGAAACACGCTTCTTTCTCACATTTATCTTCTTGAACAGACATGAGAGCACCAGGAGAAAATCGGCGGCTCAGTTGGGGTTTAGGATGATCATGAGAACCTTTATAAACAATCTCTGTTATTTGTCCTTCAGGTGACCGCTCAAATATCTTTTTCACTTCGCAGTTTGGATATGTACATTTGTAATAGCTTCTCGGAAATTCACTTCCTTTAACAAGTTTCTGGCCATACTTTCGCCAGTTATACCCATCATCTGATGATCTTTCAGATGTTACGGATAATACATCTTTATGATCTGCATGTGATCCTTGCATGCTTGCACTAGATTGACCTCTCGGATTCATGGCATCGACGTTAATAGGTTCATATAGACTCTCTTCTTTTGATGAAGCATCAACATTAATAGGTGCAGATAAACTCAGTTCTTTTGATGTTTCCATCTCGTGTTTAGCTAGAGATGAAGGTACTAACAATTGAGGATGACATTGATCTTGAACTTCTTTCAATGGCTCATTTTGTTGTTGGTTGAGACCTGTAGAAATCTAGATTACAGAAGCATATTAGGAATGTCGGAACTGACTACTAGTAAACTAATATTCTTTTCTACAATCAAATTATTCAACAAGCTAGTAGAAATTATATCTAAATATTTATTTTTGAAGATTTACCTATAAGAAGAGAAAACTCATCAGAAGAGGGCCCAAAAAACAGGTGTGCAAGGCAAATTCATACTCTGTGGAACCTTTAAGATATACAGGGATATAGATGCTTCTGAACTCGGCAAGAAAAGGAAGCTCCATCCACCCACCACGCAACATAAAACAAGAAGGACGAGGAAGATATCGAGAAAATAGCCACAAGATGTGTGATACATGTTGATTTTCTAAAAGTTCAAAAGAATAACTACCATTTAAAAATTAAAAAAAAGAACTTCGAAAGAATTACTTTGACAAACTAATTTGCAGGCTTACTTTTAACGAGCATTCTGACATGACTTAACAGTCGCAGAAGAACAGACTTAAGTTAGTCATTGTACATTCCCAGCAAAGTTAATTGGATGAATGCACCATCAATCAAATTTATGATTTTTAATTGTAATAACTTCTGGAATTTGTAAATCGAATATTTTTTTAATAGTAATGTGACAAATCATAGAAGAGGTAAGAAGGATCAGTAACAAGGCATAGTAGATGAAAGGTCACATCCACTGGTTTAACAATTTATTTCTTGACAGCATGCATGACCACACTCAAACTACTGCTCATGGTGCTATCAATCTACCGACATAACCAAATTAATGATACTCTACTTGTGTGAAAAGGACTGTAGAGCTGCCACTTAAGAAACATGAGTCTCTTCGATATGAAGAAGAAAAAAACAGATGAGCAAACCAAAGCTACTTTACTTCCGGATAGCATGTTACAACACCATTTAGAACCTGCACATTTGACATTAACCTCAAATAGATGCCATATCAAGAGAAAGACACAAGAACAGGAACCTGAACCTCAGAGTTAAACTTCTATTTTTTCTAAGTTAAACATCAGTCAGTTGTTAAAGAGGGCTACTGCTAATAAAAAGCTCTTGTTTCATTTGCTTTTTGTTTCTAATCCAACATCAATAATATTTTCTAATAGAGCATTACCACATGTTCAGTTGCTAATGATCCTGATGTAGAACTAGATCCACCGGCATATTTGTACTCAATGCAGCTTGCTTTTCTTTCAATGTATGTATTGCCACTAGCATAACCTCTTGTCAATAAGAATGCAGCAGCCCCACCAGAGCCTTGCACTGTTTGAAATTTGGAGAAGGAACCTGTAGTCGGAGATGGCTCAGCCTGCAGGTTATAAGTGAAATAGACTAAGTGTTTTGATAGGTAAATGAAATAAACTTTCAAGTTATTGATCACAATTTTCTTTTCCAAAGGGGAACACATTCATCCATTGACAGACATGGTACATATATTTACTACTCTTTCTCAGTTTTCTGCTCCGTTGAGGAGGGAGAAGAGTTTTTTCTTTTTTACGTCACCTTCAGGTTCATTTCTTTTCATTTGGGTGGAGGAAGATAGATGCTACTTATAGTAGTGCAAAATATCATTTATCTGCAACAGAACATTAGCATTTACGTCCGAATAAGACAAACATTTAGGCAAGCTTTAAAAAGCATATAAGTAGGTCAGAAGAACAATGGAGGGGAATTTACTGATGCCATTATACGGACTGAGCATTAAAAGTAAACATCTTTTTCCACAAGGAACAACATAGTGGAAAAGCTGAGCACCTTGTGAAAAGGAAGATTCATTATGTGAAAAAACAACACTGATGCCTAACTAAGCTTTTTCCACGCAGAAGAACGAAGAATATGTATTCTGGTAAAGGCCACAAGCATAATTCTATTAAAAAACGATATATGCACCAATACAGTACATTGTTCATGTAAGCATCAGAACCAACGGTGACAATTTGCACAGATAAACAAACTTATATTTACAGATAAATATTATATTCTTAAATGAGCACTTAGTTATATGCAGAAGAATCAAACTAACAAGTTGCAAATTGCAAATGCCAATGAAAAGAACCAAATATCTAATCAATAATTCAAACCGTACTTTAAGAAAGCAACAATCACATCAAAAAAATCCTCAAATCCTCCACTGATTAGTATATTATGACGCAATCAAAAAGGAAAAAAGTTTTACTAATAGTTTGCATTTCACTCAATTGAAGACAGCACAACTATACACCTTACTCTTAACAACACTTAAACTAATTAATTGTTAAGATTCCCTAATTATTTTTCATTATAGCTTATCCTTCGTTTTCTTATCAATCAGAACATAACAACAGCTAATTAGTGCTGATAATCACCTCAACATCCTGGATCTACTAAAATTCTCCGATTAAAAAAAGCATCGTAGTCAAAATAACTTCATTTCGTCAGCTAATGTGTTACAATTCTAACAAAACAAGCTTAAATTTCGTCCAATATTAATGGTTAAAAATAACAGAGAAATAGAGATTGAGAAACTGACTTTGATGTTAGAAAGGAGAACAGGAGATTCGAGGAAGGAGGAAGGACTGAGACCGGGAGGTATGGTGATACAGGCGGACCTAGAGATCGGAAGCATAGCAGGAGTCATGAGCTTGTACTTAGCACCGCCGTTCGATCCGGCGGCGTTGTGACGGAAGCCGCCGGAGGAGTTTGTTCCATCTCTGAGTTGTTGCTCGGAAGTAGAGTGCAGCTGCTGCTGCTGAGAGTGAGAGTCTTCCATTGACGATTCCGAAGAGCTTTTTTTTTATTTTTTTTTCGGGTGTGTTGGAGAAGACAACAGTCAAAAGGGGTGTGACCCAACAGTGTGACCGGGGGCAGTGGGCAGGGGTAGTTTCGACATTTTCCACGAAACGGTAATTTGGCTGCTTTACAAAAAGGGAAATACTTTTTCTTTTTGCTTTTTTAAATTACGATTTTCTAATAGGTAAAAAGTTAGTGGTTGGGGTTTACATCGAACTAAAAAAAGAGGATAGGAAGAGGAGATTAGTCCCCTTTTTACGACAACAATCAATTACTTACTACTCTTATACTATAATCCTCGATTCTCATATCAATTTTATTGAGGTCGTTATGTCTTTGGAAGTTAAAAATGTATTGTGCTTTGTTTTAGTCACATTTTCTAGCTTTTCTCGACCTATGTACATCTACCTCTCCTAAAACGTATTTTGGTCTATTTCTCGCTCCTCTTTGTTGGTACATCCACACACCTTTTTTTTTATATGCTTGAGCTATCTCAACTTGTTCGTCGTAGAGGCTACTCTTACCTTATCTTGTATAAATTTATTCATAATCTCATATCGTCTAGCATGTACCACACACTTATTTGAATACTCGCATCTCCGCTACCTTCATATTCTGATTGTGTGTAGTCTGGAATGAACAACACTTTGCTTTAAACAATAATTCAGACTTAACCACCACGTTATAAAACTCTTTTAAGCCTTGATAATACATTTACGTAAGTTTACATTTCTTTTATGGGAAAAGGGTCAAAAATGCCCTTAACGTATTGAAAATGGCTTTAAAATGCCCTTCTTCCATCTATTGGATCAAAAATGCCCTCTCATCCACCTATTTGGATCAAAAATGCCCTTAGAGTCAAATTTAAGCCTAAAATTACCCTTACCTTTAACAGAAGCTGATGTGGCAAATATATATCTTTTAGTTAAATGTGTGGCATTATTTTATTGGTCCACATATATTAGACCCACTTTCATTCATAATCATACCCATTAACCCAAAACCAAACCCATTTCCCCCACTTTCTTCATCTTTCTTCTAAAAAAATTATTTGGAATATTAATAAAATAAACAATCAATACAAGAACATGATGTTCCAAGCATTTCTCTAAAAAATTCAAAGTCTTTCGTGAGCTAATTGGAGATTGAACTCCTCCTCAACTGTTAGAGGCTTCATTTTTTTTTAAAAAATGTGATAAACAACATGACTTGATTTGATGAGTGTCTTGCTTCCATGGGAGATTGAATGTATGATTTTTTTTGTTCCCATTTCATCAAATCCACTCATTCTTTTGATACGTTTTGGGATACAAATTAAATTGCACTTATCTTCACTACCATAAAATTAGTAGGTCAATTAATATTTTTTTCGAGAGAATGATGATATATAGAATTTTTTATAACCTTTTTTTAAAGATTTGAATTTACCGAAAGAATTTGATAGTATTTTATTAATCCTCCAAATAATTTTATAGAAGAAAGATGAAGAAAGAAAAAGTAGGATCTTTTAGAAATGGGTTTGGATTGATGGATATGATTGAGAATGAAATTGGGTCTAATTACATGTGGACCAATAATCATAATGCCAACACATGAAATTTTAAATATTATTTTTGCCACATCAGCTTCTGTTAAAGGGAGGGGTATTTTAGGTTGAAATTTTACTCTAAGGGCATTTTTGATCCAAATAGGTGGATGAGAGGGCATTTTTTAATCCAATAGACGGAAGAAGGACATTTTTGAGCTATTTCTAATACCTTAAGGGCATTTTCGATCTTTTTCCCTTCTTTTATTTTATTTCAATATGATAGTACAATTTTATCGTCAAATCTACCTAATTAAGTTAATTAGATATAGCACATGTGTTTGTACTTTTGATAGTTACTTAGTGAAACACGATTGGACGCAAGTTGACTATGGGACATGGGATGTCATATGTGGGTGTTATTCATGAGTTGTCTCTATCCAAGTACTATAGGTAAATAATTTTCCTCTCAATAATTGCCATATTCAATTATATTCCTTTACGTTGGGTTTCATCTATGTTATTGGAATTCAGTTAAGGTACACTTTTATAATAATAGAAAAATAATGCAATTTGAGTACATTTGGGGTGGGTTGAAGTGTCTTCTTCAAAGAAAAAAGAAATCTTGGTTGACATGGGTAATATTTGGTTATCGTATAGTTTTTTATTTTTTTTAACATATATTATTATATATTTGTTTTATTTGTATAATATATGATTTGAATATTTGTTTACATCCCCACTCTGTTAAAATAGGGCGAAACGTCGCGGCAACTCGAAAATGATTAATTGATTCAATTTTAACAAAGTTTTAAAAATAAACGAGTTTTAAAAAGAAGAGTCGCCACCTAATTTTAGGAAAACTAGGAAACCAATTATTAATCTACGAAACCAATTGATTCTAGGTAAGGGGTTCAAGTTATTCCGAAGGGAAGGGGTTAGGCACCCTTCGGAATCCACAAATGTGGTTCCCGACTGAATTCATTTTTTTTTTCAAATTGAGGAAGAATATAAAATAATATACAGATATAATAAACATGCAATAAACACAATAAAATAATAATCATCGGCCTAAAGTTTGCCTAACGTCAATATTCACATAATAATGAAATAAAGATATAATTCGAACTTTTCGAATAATTTCAAGGAGAAGCACCTCCGTGTACCTGTAAAGACACTTAGTAAAAGAGTTAGTGCCAAATAAAAATGAATAACTCAAATAATAACTTAAGAATAAAAATCCGTCTTATTGACATGGGAAGGCCTCTAAACTTTTTCATTGGCCATTTAACAATTTATAATATAAACTTGATTAAATTTTCCGTCTTTAATGGGAAGGCCTCCAAAACCGACGGAGAGTTTTTCCATTGGCCCTTTTAACAAATATATTTAATATAACTTGAACATCAACAAAACATAACAAACTTATCCCAAGAGAATATGGAAAATAACAACCAAACTAAAACAACATAATTAGAAATGAAAACAACAATAACGTAATATATAAAAATAAAAATAACATTAAAATAGAATAATAACAAAACCCTGGAAAGTTAAGATAGCAAATAGTTGACTAACAATTTTAAAATAATAATAATAATAAATAAATAAACATTAAATCGTAAAATAATGCTAATATTAAAACTACAATAAACACAAATATTAATTGACTTTTAGAACTACATTAAACTAAAAAAAAAAAAAAGCTACATATAATAAACAGAAAACGTAAAAGAGCTGGGAATTAAATAAAACAAGGCTAAGAAAAAAATTACCTGGTTCTGGGCGGCGAACCGGAACTACGAGTTTGAAGAAGACGACTCCACCTCCTCAACTCGAAAAACCACAAAAACACTTTAAAATTTTTGAACTATGGGAACCAAGAATTCTCAAAATTTTATGAGTATTCTTTTGTTTTCCCCTCCAAATCCTCTTTTAAAATATTGAATGAAGTGGGTTTATATAGAAACCCAAAAATCCTCAAAAAGGATAAAATACCGATGTGGGACTATTGCAAAATTGAAAATTGTTTGAGAGACAATGTGGGAAAGGCAGTTTTTTTTTTTTTTGTATTTGACTCAAAATGTATGAATTTTAAAAATCATCGGACCAAAATTTGCTATTAAATAAATAAAGCTCCAAAATCACGAATTTAAAATGTTAGGCCAAAATTGGGTGTCAACAGCTGTCCCTTTCGTTGTGTATGATTGATGAAAGAAATCATGGACAACGACAATTGACAAACCCAATTTTGACCGAACACATGACCTTTGTAGAGAAGTGCGGTTGCATGTGGTGGAAGTCAATCCCAGACCTGTCTCCAAAAGGTTCTATGATGCGTTGCGTCCTTGTTGAAGCAGTTTGCACCTTTTTTTTTTTGATTTTTGATTTTGATTTTGATTTTTTTTTTTTGGATGAAATTCATCCATTCGAATGCTCTTGACAACGACTGAGATAAAACTCGTCAGCTTAAAAATGCAATTTAAATGAGAGACAGTGTCTTTCACCGTGTCGACACTTAATTTCTCTCCTCCAGATTTTACGTCAGTTGACGTTGAGGGATAAATATTTCCTTTAAGATGCACGATTCTTTTCCGGCAGTGCATGATTGCTTGCAGGGCATGAATATCTTCCCGCGATGCGCAAATTTTGCGAGGGATGAAATCTTCTCGCGATGCATAAATTCCGCAAGGTATGAAATCTTCTTGCGATATGTAAACTTTTGCGAGGAATTGAATCTTCTCGCGATGCAT